>NC_052076.1:63629374-63846874 GCF_015852505.1 Tachyglossus aculeatus | reverse complement strand
TGGGCTCACAGTCCAGAAGGGGGAGACAGAGAACAAAACCAAATATATTAACAAAATAAAATTAATAATAATAATAATGATGGCATGTATTAAGCGCTTACTATGTGCCAAGCACTGTTCTAAGCGCTGGGGAGGTTACAAGGTGATCAGGTTGTCCCACGTGGGGCTCACAGTCTCAATCCCCATTTTACAGATGAGGTAACTGAGGCCCAGAGAAGTTAAGTGATTTGCCCAAAGTCACACAGCTGACAATTGGCGGAGTCGAGGTTTGAACCCATGACCTCTGACTCCAAAGCCCGGGCTCTTCTCCACTGAGCCACGCTGCTTCAAATAGAATAGATATGTATGAGTAAAATAAATAGAGTAATAAATATGTACAAACACATATACAGGTGCTGTGGGGAAGGGAAGGAGGTAAGACGAGGGGGATGGAGAGGGGGATGAAGGGGAGAAGAAGGAAGGGGCTCAGTCTGGGAAGGCCTCCTGGAGGAGGTGAGCTCTCAGTAGGGCCTTGAAGGGAGGAATCAATCAATCAATCAGTCATATTTATTGAGCGCTTACTGTGTGCAGAGCACTGTACTAAGCGCTTGGGAAGTACAAGTTGGCAACATATAGAGACGGTCCCTACCCAACAGTGGGCTCACAGTCTAAAAGGGGGAGACAGAGAACAAAACCAAACATACTAACAAAACAAAATAAATAGAATAGATATGTACAAGTTAAATACATGAATAGAGTAATAAATATGTATAAACATATATACATATATACAGGTGCTGTGGGGAAGGGAAGGGGGTAAGATGGGGGGATGGAGAGGGGGAGAGGAAGGAGGGAGCTCAGTCTGGGAAGGCCTCCTGGAGGAGGTGAGCTCTCAGTAGGGCCTTGAAGGGAGGAAGAGAGCTAGCTCGGCGGATGGGCAGAGGGAGGGCATTCCAGGCTCGGGGGATGACGTGGGCCGGGGATCGATGGCGGGACAGGCGAGAGCGAGGCCCGGTGAGGAGGTAAGCGGTGGCAGAGGAGTGGAGGGTGCTGGCTGGGCTGGAGAAGGAGAGAAGGGAGGTGAGGTAGGAGGGGGCGAGGGGATGGACAGCCTTGAAGCCAAGAGTGAGGAGTTTCTGCCTGATGCGCAGATTGATTGGCAGCCACTGGAGATTTTTGAGGAATCTTATCTGCGAGGTGACCTTGGGTAAGTCACTTCACTTCTCTGAGAATAATAATAATAATAATGGCATTTATTAAGCGCTTACTATATGCAAAGCACTGTTCTAATTGCTGGGGAGGTTACAAGGTGATCAGGTAGCCACCTCCTCCTCCAAGGAAGCTGCTGGGGCTTCCTCCTGGTGTGGCTCGCTGGAAAGAGCGTGGGCTTGGGAGTCAGAAGTCACAGGTTCGAATCCCGCCTCCCCCACATGTCTGCTGTGTGACCTTGGGCAAGTCACTTCACTTCTGTGGGCCTCAGTTCCCTCATCTGTAAAATGGGGATTAAGACTGTGAGCCCCACATGTGACAATCTCATCTCCTTGTATTCCCGCCAGTGCTTAGAACAGTCCTTTGCACATAGTAAGTGCTTAACAAATACCAACATTATTATTATTATTAACCCAGCTGCTTCCTATCAGGTGGATTACTGACGTCAGGCCAGGCCCCGCCCCCTCCCTCTCTACCCTGTATAAGGCTTCAGAGCCTGAGCCCATTCAAAGCCAAATGTGTTTTCTTTATTTCATTCAATCGTATTTATTGAGCACTTACTGTGTGCAGAGCACTGTACTAAGCGCTTGGGAAGTACAAGTTGGCAACATATAGAGACAGTCCCTACCCAACAGCGGGCTCACAGTCTAGAAGGGGGAAACAGACAACAAAACAGAACATATTAACAAAATAAAATAAATAGAATAAATATGTACAAGTAAAATAGAGTAATAAATACGTGCAAACATATATACATATATACAGGTGCTCTGGGGAGGGGAAGGAGGTAAGCCGGGGGGGATGGGGATGGGGAGGAGGGGGAGAGGAAGGAGGGGGCTTAGTCTGGGAAGGCCTCCTGGAGGAGGTGAGCTCTCAGTAGGGCCTTGAAGGGAGGAAGAGAGCTAGCTTGGCGGATTTGCAGAGGGAGGGCATTCCAGGCCAGGGGAAGGACGTGGGCCAGGGGTCGATAGCGGCGGGACAGGCGAGAACGAGGTACAGTGAGGAGGTTAACAGCAGAGGAGCGGAGGGTGCGGGCTGGGCTGTAGGAGGAGAGAAGGGAGGTGAGGTAGGAGGGGACGAGGTGATGGACAGCCCTGAAGCCCAGGGTGAGGAGTTCTTGCCTGATTTAGATACAGTCCTCAGCTATGGACAGAGGGGAGGGCGAGAAAGCCAAACCTTCGGGATCATAAATCCAGGCGGTGTGCTCACCAAGGTCTTAGTCGCGCGTCGTCCAGGACCGGCGGAGCGGCTCCGCCCGTCCCCCACCTTTGTCGGTCCGACGCGGCGGGTTCCGGTACCGTGTCACCAGAAGAGGCCTCGACGGCGAGTTCCCCGAGTCGCGTTTCCAAACGGCCCCGATCCCGTCCCGCGGCCTGGCAGTCCTTGGGCTGGGGTGGAATGACCGAGGGAGAACCCTGATTAGCTATTACTTTCTCTACAGAGAGGACTGTACTCTGTCTCGTCATGGTTAAAATTCCACTCCATCCGAACTGGTACCACATTAATGCAAGCTCTGATCCTTTCCCGCCTTGATGATTGTGTGAGCCTCCTCTCTGACCTCCCATCCAGACCATACTCCAGTATGTGCGCCTGGATCGTTTTCCTACAAAAATGTTCAGACCACATTTCCCCACTCCTCAAAAAATTCCAGCGGTTGACCATATGCCTCTACAACAAAGAAAAACTCCTCACCACCCCATCTCACCTTGCTAACCTCCAAGTACAACCCAGCCCACACACTTCGTTCCTCTAATGCTAACCTTCTCGCTGTACCTCGATCTTGTCTATCGCACCACTGACCTGTTACCCACATCCTCCCTCCCTTTTCATATCAGACAGGTAATTGTTCTCCCCTACTTCAAAGCCTCACTGAATGCACATCTCCTCTAAGAAGCCTTCCCTGACTAAACCCTTTTCTCCCCCTCCCTTCTGTATCACCCTGACTTACTGCCTTCATTCATCCTTCATCCCATCCCCACAGCACCCATATAGATAGATAGATTATATAGATATATCTATCTACCTATGTATATATAATTTATTTGTGTAGATGAATGTCTGTCTCTCCCTCTAGACTGTGAACTCTGTGGCAGGGTACGTGTTTGTCTGTTGTTGTACTATCCCAAGCACTTAGTACTGTATTTTCCACACAGTAAGTGCTCAAGAAATCCGATTGAATGAATACAGAGGCTGCCCTAAGTATTTCCCCAGCTTTGAGGATTATCCCTCCACACTTTAGACTGTCAGGCCAATTCTCTGACTTGCACTGCTCTTTTGGGAAGGAGCCATGGTCTGTAGGTGCTACCTCAAAGGGAAGCTGTTGGGGGGGCGGGGGGGCATGAAGGGCGTTTGGGTGTGTGTCTGTGTGTGCATGTGTTCAGAGGAGGCCATGTGCCTCCGAGGCATATGTGGGATGAACAGTACTGCTCCCCAAAGGTCTTGTCTTTATTGGCCCAGAGGAGGAAGGATAGCGAGTCCTATCCGGGCCACCCTCTAACCACGCTTGTCATCTGGGCCGTCCTTTTTGACCGAACAACACTTGCATTCCCAGGGGAGCTGAGACCAGAGGAAGGTGCCCAGAGCACGGACGAGTTTGTGACTGACCATAACTGGCCGCGCAGACCGTGCAGAGTCACCATGGCTGTGAGGATCTTCACCGTGCGATGAGGATCTCCGGTGTCTCTCGTGGCTTAATATATCTAACTGTTTACCTTCCCGCTCCAATGCCGTGTGTATCTGGAATTTGTTTATGCATGACAATGTCCGTCTCCCACCATAGCCCGTAATGGGCAACGGTGTGGCTGTCGATCTGTTGTTTTGTATTCTCTCAAGTGCTGCGTCTCGTCTCATTTTTTGCTATCGCGTCGTCTCCATCCCACAGCGGCGCCACAGATGCATCTCTGCCAGAACACCCCACCTTCATCTGCATTTATTCTGGTAGCATATCCATGGAGTTTTCTCTGTAGTAAATAAGGAAGAGGTTTACCGTCACCTCCTTTCACACGATATGCTCGAGTCTCTGCTTTCGACGCTCTGCGTTGCTGCCCGGCTCGGGGAGTTATGACTTATAGTATCTCGCCTTCCACTCTTGTCGCCACCGCTGAAACTAGGATTGGGATGGATATGCCTCTGCTCGACTCTGTCCCATATTAGAGGTCATTATCGGAAACTCTTAGGTGAGACCCCGAGAGGGAAAGTGCCACGTACGGCGTGAGACTTGAACAGACATGATGGGTCGGGCCAGAGAGCAAGGGTGAGGGCCGAGGCAGTGGCTGGGACAACTACGTGGCTCATGACAGGGATATGGGGCATGGCAGGTAGGGTGATAGGCCGCCGTGAGCAGGGAACATGTACCCGTCTAGTCATACCGTACCCTTCCAAACACTCGGTACCGTGCTCTGCACACAGTAATTGCTCAATAAATACAATCAAATGAATACTCTTCGATTCTCATGCTATCCCCACTCTTTTAGATTTCAGATGGTCTTCTAGCTCTCAGTCCCTAGCATCACTGCTCCGTGTACAACTCAGCCCTTACGCTTCACAGTTGAGGTGAGCTACTTATTGTGTCTGCGCCTCATTCTTTCATCCGTGTCTCTCTCATCTCTCAGTATTCCCTTGCTCACCCTTTTTTTTCTCTGACCCCCAACTTTCTTGTGCGGCAGACACTTGGCTTCCTCCTTTAAGGATCTGATGAGATGACATCTTCTCCGGGTGGCATGGCGTGATTCATCTGTCATCTCTCCACCCTATCTCCCCCTCCGATGCATACTGTGACATTCTCATCGCATCAAGATGTGGACATTCATTAGAATCGGGAAAGGATAGTCGGGCGGTGGCCACCGCCCACGTAAAAGGGTTTTGGAAGCCAAGGCTCCATGCGTGGAGCTGGTTCCATCGGACAGGAGGAGGCCCGGGGCCCTCAATTATATAGCCAGGTCCAATCTCTCCGTGTCCACCGGCCCGTCTGCAGTTCTCCCTGCCCATCCTCAGTCCCTGGAGAAGGGACCCTGCAGTGTGTGACAGAGGTATCTTTTGGAGGTAAAGTGTCGGAAGCATGATAGGGCAGCATCAGTACATCCAGTCCATCCATCGTCGAGAAGCAGAGTCTGAAAGACTCGTGTCTGAGGCCAAGTTGGTGGGGTGCGGGCTGGGAGGAGCTGAGTAGTTACGCTCAGTAGCAGAAATCGAATCATGCATTTGTACAGGACCTGCGGAGAATGAACGCCCTCATGGAGTAAGAGTGTCCCTAAGTGTCAAGAGGCCAGAGAGTCGCCATCAGCTTAGGCGGGATGGTCTGTCTATACGCATCACGTCCCCTAAAAGTAGGTTTGATGTTTGATGGGGGAGAGGGAAAGCGGTGTCTGCAAAAGAAACCTCTGTTTCCGACCCTCCGTTACCTGTCCCTCTCCAGCTATGAGACAACAGGGTGGGCCGGAGCCCAGAGATGGACCTCAGAGGGCAGGGTGAGGGAAACCGGCCCCTCAGGCTCCTTGATCTCTACATGTCTCTCAAGGTCATGTTTTATAACTCTAGGTGGGCTTTGGGTCGGGTCGGTGGAGAAGCTCCTATCCCATCATCCTTCCTTCATATCTGAACTCCGCCACCTCCTACTCGGTGAGGGTTTCTACAGCGAGTCTTGGGTTTCGGAGAGGGCGGGGCCGGAAAGGGAGACAGGGCAGTGTGAGTCGGATTGCGGAACTCAAGCTTCAGATGAGTGGGAGGAGGGGAGAGGAGGGCTTAGGGAAGGCTTCTGGGAGGAGATGTACTTTCAATAAGGTTTTGAAGGGGGAGGAGAGCGATCATCTGTCTGAATTCTACTAAGCACTTAGGGAGAGCCCGGTACTGAGCCGGTAGGCACGTCCCTTGCCTACAAGCAGCTTAAGGTCTAGAAGGGGAGACAGATGTTGATAGCAATGAATGAACCACAGATATCAGTCCTCACCTTCACTTCCAAAAACAGTTCCGTCCCCTTTCCCCTTTAAGGAAAGGTAAAAAAAGAAGTTCATCGGCGTCGGACTTGGGAGATTCAACTATGGTCAGGAACATTTCCCAAAAACGATCAAAATCCTCTGCGTCTTTTTCTGACACCCCAGTGTACAATCGCTCGATAGGTGGTAATTGAGTGGAGAAGACTGTGCCAAGCACATGATCCACACTCTCGGGAAGCTCACAGCGTGCAGAGAGCTGTACCGAACACTTGGGAGGGGAGAATAGAGTTAATAGACCCGATTGCCGTCTTTAAGGAGCTTAAGGTCATTCGTTCATTCATTCGCATTTATTGAGCACTTAACACATGCAGAGCACTGTACTACGTGCTTGGGACGTACCATTCGTAATAAAGAGAGAAAGTCCTTGCCCGCACCGGGCTTACTGTCTCGAAGGGAGGAGGCAGATATCAAAATGAGTAAACAGGCATCGATAGAAATCAATAGAATTACGGATACAGACACATCAAAACAAGCGGGCGGCCCATCGATCAATCTGTCAGTGGTATTTACCGAGCGCTTACTGTGGGCAGAGCCTGTAAAGCGCTTAGGGGGTTACTTAGGATGCAGTAGAGGCGCTAGACACGTTCCCTGCCCACAGCAACCTGACCGTCCAGAGGGAGAAACAGACATTGAAATAAATTTCTGACGGCTATGCAAACCAATGGATTGGAGGGAAGGGGGAGGTGAATATCAAGTGCTTCAAGGGTGTACAGCTAAGCACGTAGACGGCACAGAAGGGAGAGGGAGTGGAGCGAATGAAGGCCTAGGCAGGGAAGCCCTCTTGGAGGAGATCCGATTTGTGTCAGGATTTGAATGTGGGGAGAGCGGCCGTCTGTCAGATATGGCAGGAGAGGCCGTTCCAGGCCAGAGCCGGGACGTGCGAGCCATATAGGTGGCGAGATATAGATGAGACGGAGGTACGGCGAGTGGGTCGGCCTCAGAGGAGTGAAGTGTGCCGGGTGGGACGGAGTGGGAAATCAGCAAGGGGAGGGAAAAGGGGATGAATTCTTTAAAGGCAGCAGCAAGGCGTTTCTTTCAGATGCCGAGGTGGACGGGCAACTCCTGGGGGTTCTCGAGGAGCAGGGAAACGGGAACCGAATGTCTTTAAAAAAAAAAATGATCCAGACAGCAGAGTCAAGTATGAAAGCCCGGCGTGGGCAGGGATCATCTCTCTTTATTGCAGAATTGTGCATTCTGAGCCCTCGGTACAGTGCTCTGCACACAGTAAGCGCTCAATAAATAGGGTTGAATGAATGAATGACCGGAGTGGGGAGAGCAGGAGGGAGAGAGGTTAGCAAGGAGGTCGGTGCAATAGCTAGAGAGGGATATAATAAGCGTTGGGATCAGCATGGTAGGTGACAGAGGATTTTTTGTTTGTTTATTTGTTTGTCTTTAAGGTATTCGTGAAGCACCTAGTACGCTCCAGGCACCATACGGATCACCGGTTCGGACGTAGAAGAAAGGGTGGATTCTAGAGGTGTCACGAAGGTAGAACTGACTGGTCTGGGTGACGGATCGGGTCGGGTGAGAGAGATGAATCGAGGATCATACCGAGGTCACGGAGCTCGTGGGATGGGGACTTTGAACTCAATCGGAAGTGTTTCTCGAGCACTTGACCACTTGCGGAGCGCTATACTAAACTCTCGGGTGAGTGCGATCTAACCGAGTCGGTAGTCACGTTCCCCAACTGCTCCCTCTTGAAACCCCCCGCCTTCTGCCCATCTCTTCTTGCCCTCAGGGTCTTCTCTAGAAGCTTCCCTGGGAAAAACTGAAATCAGCAAGCTTGATCTCCCTAAAATCTCCCTCGCACACCCAGCCAGGCTCATCTTCCTCCCCTCTTCGACTCTCCCATCCTCATGAGCATTATCTCCAGAAGAGGTCTTCCTCCTCCTCTGCCTCACAAAATGTTTCTACCCTCGGTACCCCGACCCCATCCTCTCATTCCTCATTAAAACACCCATCTCCTCCTCTTCCCTTTCTGACCGCTTATCTTTCATCGATGCGTCATTCTGTCATCTTTATTTGAGCATTCACTGCGTGCAGAGCACCGGATCGAGCGCTTGGAAGAGTACGACACGTGAGTCACTTTGCTTCTCTGAGTCTCGGTCACCTCATCTGTAAGATGGGGATTAAAGCCGTGAGCCCTCTGTGGGTTATGGGCTGTGTCCAATCCGATCACCTTTGATCTACGCCAGCGCTCAGTACAGTGTACGAGGTAATGATCGTAAGGGTGTTTGTTAAGTGCTCACTATGTGCCTAGGTCAGTTCTAACCGTCGAGCACCAATCTAAGAGCCGGCGCCGTTCCCCGATGGCATCAGTTATTCGTGTCCAGGGCGGGGACGATAAGGCTCACCGTCGGCGACATTCATCAGCCCTTGCTGTGTACGGGACACCAGACCGAGCCCTCGGGAGAGTCCAGCGGAGTCGGGGGACACGTCTCCGGCCCACGGCGACCTTCGGCCTCGAGGTGGGTAGGTAGGCGCGCATCGACCGATACGGAAGCGCACGACTTGACTTCTCTGCAGGAAAATTTCCACCCCAAGGTCCCTCCGCTTTCCCCGCATGGACACACGGACGCTTCCACCGAAATCCCAGCTCTGCCCTCTTCTGCCGTGCATCGCATTCCCTTTGTCCATCGCCCGTTCCCAGCCCCGTGGCGCTTAAGTCCGTATCTGTCGTTTATCGATTTTTATCAGTGTCCGTGTCCCTCCCTCTAGACCGTAAACCAGTTGTGGACGGGGGACGTGTCTGTCGATTGAAGTATCGTACGGTCCCAAGCAGTCAGCGCGGTGCTCCGCACATGGTAAGCGCTCAATAAATACAGGACATGGACAGAGTCCAAGCCGATTTTTTGATGTCTTTCTCGGTAGTTAGCAATTATCCCGTTTAAAAAAAAAAAAGAAAGAGAGAGAAACATTATTTTTTTTTTCATAGTACACATCCCTTAGCAGACAGAGCATTTTATTTCATTATTAAACTGACACAGGCAGACAGGGAAGAAATGTAGTAGGTTAAGGCAAATACACATGGACATTTATAATCTTATTTTACTTTATGCAGACACTTATACACACCATCTTATTTATACTTCACAGTACTTATCTCTATACAGGCGCACACACACATTGTATTTACAACCCAACCTACAGGATTGAACCAACAACCTCTGAATTCAGAGACGGACCACTTACCTTTGTTCCACGAGCTGCTTCACGCTGGTTGCCTGCTCGGCTTGGCCCCTTAAGCTCTCCTTCTAAGAGAAAACAGGTGGGCTAGAGAAGTTTTTTTTTTTCCTCCTCCTCTAACTAGGTCATCTGCTTGAAATAGGATGAACGAAGAGCTTCCATCGTGAGGCCTGTGGTGGCTCAGAGGAAAGGTAACAGCCTTGGAAGGCTGGAGGCCTGGGTTCTAATCCCCTCTCTGCTTTGAAAATTAAAAAAAGTTAAAAATCCATGGGTGGGTTTAAAATAAATTACTTAAGAGTACTAAGGTAAAATTTTTAATTCTACCTTGTCAGTAATTTTTAAAATTAATTTAATAACTTAATTGGTTACAGCTGAAATCAGTCAATCACAATTAATTAATCACAGCTGTGAATGACTGGTCAATATTAACAGGATAAAATCATCACCAGCCAATGAAGTCAGTTAGTAAATCATAACAAATTAGTAATAGCTATTAGCAACTGATTTTGACTGTGATTCCTTAAGTTGGCAATTAATCAATCACAGCTGGAGTCAGCAAATTTATTAAGTAATCAATCAATTATTCACAGCTGTGATTAATGAAGATGTGAATCAATCAAGAAGGGGGAAGGGGAGGGGAGGGGAGGGGAGGGGAGGGGGGGAAAGGGGGGGGAGGGGAGGGGGGGAAAGGGGGGGAGGGGAGGGGGGGGAAAGGGGGGGGAGGGGAGGGGGGGAAAGGGGGGGAGGGGAGGGGGGGAAAGGGGGGGAGGGGAGGGGGGGAAAGGGGGGGGAGGGGAGGGGGGGAAAGGGGGGGAGGGGAGGGGGAATCCTAGCCCCCCCCTCCAGTTCCCTATCATTCTTAATCATCAATACTAATGTTATCATTATTGTTACTGTTGCTATTGGCAATTGACAAAGGTATTGTTTCTGTCCTTACTGTTATTATTGTTAATGTTGCTGTTCTTATTTGACAAAGGTATTGTTTCTGTCATTATTATCATTATTGCTAATGCTGCCATTCCTATTTGACAAAGGTATTGTTGGTGTCAACATTGTTGCATTACCCCTAATTGTTTCAAGCTGTTCCTAATTAACCTTGTTAAGAATAAAGAATTAAAGACAAAGGTAGTGTTCCTGTCATTATTACTGTATTGCCATTAGTTGTTTTAAGCCATTCTCAGTTTACTTGGTTAAGTGTAAAGAAATACTAACCATAATAATGATGACAGAGGTATTGTTTCTGTCATTATTACCGTATTGCCATTAATTGTTTTAAGTCTTTCTTAGTTAACCTTGTTAAGTGTAAAGAAATAATGATGACAGAGGTATTGTTCCTGTCATTATTATTGTATTACTCAATATACTTAATTAACCTCATTAGGTATAAAGAAATAATAACAATAACAACAAGTACAGAAAGAATACCTTTGTCAAATAAGAATGACACCATCAACAATAATGATGATAGCAACATCAGTGATAATGACAATAATAAAAATACTGACAGGGACAATACCTTTGTCAAATGAGGATAGCCACATTAGCAATAATGGTAATATTAACATTAATGATAATGATAATAATAAGGACAGCAGCAATACCTTTGTCAATTACAAATAGTAACATTAATGATTACGATAGTATCAACATAGATGATTAAGAATGATAGGGAACGGGGGGGGGGGCTAGGATTCCCCCCCTCCCCTCCCCCCCCTTTCCCCCCCCTCCCCTCCCCCCCCTTTCCCCCCCTCCCCTCCCCCCCCCTTCCCCCCCCCTCCCCTCCCCCCCTTTCCCCCCCTCCCCTCCCCCCCCTTCCCCCCTTCTCCCCTTTCCCCCCTCCCCTCCCCCCCTTCCCCCCCTCCCCTCCCCTCCCCTCCATGATTGATTCACATCTTAATTTATCACAGCTGTGAATAAGCAATTAATAAATCTGTTAATTTCAACTGTGATCAATTGATTAAATAACTGTGTTATTAAATAATTATTTAATTATCAGATACTATTATTAAATATTATTTTTATTATTATTTAATTGTTTATTTATCATTTAATACTATTATTCAATAATAATCACAGCTGTGATTGATTAATTTGTGATTCATTAATTATGATTGACTTCATTGAGTTGTGATGACTTTATCCAGTTAATATTGAACTCAGTCATTCACAGCTGATTAATTAATTGTGATTGACTGATTGCAGCTGTGATCAATTAAGTTATTAATCAATTTTAGAGATTACTGACAAGATAGAACTAAAAAATTTATCTCCATACTCCTAGGAAATCTATTTTAAACCCAGGCGTACATTTTTAACTTTTTTTAATTTTCAAAGCAGAGGGGGGATTAGAACCCAGGCCTCCAGCCTTCCAAGGCTGTTAACTTCCCTCTAAGCCACCACAGGCCTCACGCTGGAAGCTCTTCGTTCATCCTATTTCAAGCAGATGCCCTAGTTAGAGGAGGAGGAAAAAAAAAAAACTCTCTAGCTCACCTGTTTTCTCTTAAAAGGAGAGTTTAAGGGGCCAAGCCGAGCAGGCAGCCAGTGTGAAGCAGCTCGTGGAACAAAGGTAAGTGGTCCGTCTCTGAATTCAGAGGTTGCTGGTTCAATCCTGTGGGTTGGTCTGTAAATACAATGTGTGTGTGTGTGTGTGTATTTGCGCCTGTATAGAGATAAGTACTGGAAAGTATAAATAAGATAGTGTATATAAGTATCTGCATAAAGTAAAATAAGGTTGTAAATGTACAGCTGTATCTGCCTTAACCTGAAAAATGCATTTCTTCCCTATCTGTGTCGGTTTAATAACGAAGTAAAATGCTCTGTCTGCTAAAGTGACGCATGCCAAGAAAGAAAATGCTTCTCTCTCTCTCTCTTTTTTTTTAAATGGGATAATTGCTAAGTACCAAGACAGACATAAAAAAAATCGGCCTGGACTCTGTCCACCTCCCATATTTATTGAGCGTTTACCATGTGAGGAGTGCCGCGCTGAATGCTTGGGACCGTACGGTACTTCAGTCGACAGACACGTCCCCCGTCCACGACTGGCTTACGGTCTAGAGGGAGGGAGACGGACATTGATAAAAATGGATAAATGACAGATATGGACTTAAGTGCCATGGGGCCGGGAACGGGCGACGGACAAAGAGAACGCGATGCACGGCGGAAGAGGGCAGAGCCGGGACTTCGGTGGAAGTGTCCGTGTGTCCATGCGGGGAAAGCGGAGGGACCTCGGGGTGGAAATTTTCCTGCAGAAAAGTCAAGTTGTGCGCTTCCGTATCGGTCGACGCGCGCCTGCTTGGACACTACCTACTTACCACTCTTCACCTGCCCTTTCCTCGTCTATACACGGACATCTCCGCCACTTGTCTGCTGTGTGACCTTGGGCAAGCCACTTAACTTCTCTGTGCCTCAGTTCCCTCATCAGAAAAAATGAGGAAGAAGACAGTGGACTGCGGATGAATGGAAGCGACCTGATTACCTTGTATCTCCTCCAGCGCTTACTTCACCACTTGGCATGTAATAATAATAATAATAACGATGGCATTTGTTAAGTGCTTACTATGTGCAAAGCACTGTTGTAAGTACTTAACCAATACCATCATGATTTTTATGATTATCATCATCTCCTAAGCAGGAGGATTTAAAACACTCCCCATTGAGCTGCTCAGGTAAAAGTTTTAGCTCTACTTGGCCATCTCTAAAATTTTGGTTCCTTTCTTTTCCTTTGTAGTTAACGATGCTAATTGAGAACAGCTCATATCAATTAACAGTAATGAGACAATAGCATTGACATTAACGTAATGCTTTCCTCATGTGTAAAACAGAGATTTGACCCACGAGTGATTTGACGCCGTACCTCCGTCTCATCTATATCTCGCCACCTACCCGGCTCCCACGTCCCGCCTCTGGCCCGGAACGGCCTCCCCCACCGTATCTGACTGACGACTGCTCTCCCCACATTCAAATCCTGACGCAAATCGGATCTCCTCCGAGACGGCTTCCCCGCCTAAGCCTTCATTCGCTCCACTCCCTCTCCCTTCTGGGCCATCTACGTGCTTGGCTGTGCACCCCTGAAGCGCTTGATATTCACCTCCCCCTTCCCTCCAATCCATCAGTGTACGTAGCCATCGGAAATTTATTTCAATGTCTGTTTCTCCCTCTGGACAGTCAGGTCGCTATGGGCGGGGAACGTGTCTAGCGCCTCTAACTGCATCCTAAGTAACCCCCTAAGCACTTTACAGTGCTCTGCCCACAAGAAGCTCTCAGTAAATACCACTGACGGGTCGATCGATGGGCCGCCCGCTTGTTTTGATGTGTCTATATCTGCAATTCTATTGATTTCTATCGATGCCTGTTTACTTGTTTTGGTATCTGCCGCTCCCCTTCGAGACAGTAAACCCAGCACAGGCAAGGACTTTCTCTCTTTATTGCTGAATTGTACTTCCCAAGCACTTAGTACAGTGCTCTGCACAAGGTAAGTGCTCAATAAATGCGATTGAATGAACGAATGACCTTAAGCTCTTTAGACGGCAATGGGGTCTATTCTCCCATCCCAAGTGCTCGGTACAGCGCTCTGCACATGCGAGCTCCCCAAGAGCACAGATCGTGTGCTCTTTAGACGGCAATGGGGTCTATTCTCCCATCCCAAGTGCTCGGTACAGCGCTCTGCACATGCGAGCTCCCCAAGAGCACAGATCGTGTGCTCGGCACAGTCTTCCGCACTCCAGTACCACCGATCGACCGATTCGACATTGGGATGTCAGAAAAAAACGTAGAGGATTTTGATCGTTTCTGGCAAATGTTCCCAAACGTAGGTGAATCTCCTGATTCCGACACTGATGAACTTTTTCTAGCTTTCCTTGAAGGGGCAAGGGGACGGGGGACGGGACTGTTTTTGGAAGTGAAGGTGAGAATGGATATTCATGCGGTTCATTCATTGCTATCAACATCTGTCTCCCCCTCTAGACCTTAAGCTCATTGTAGGCAAGGGGCGTGACTACTGGCTCTGTGGTACTGGGCTCTCCCAAGTGCTTAGTAGAATTCAAACAGATGATCGCTCTCCTCTCCCTTCAAAACCTTATTGAAAGTACATCTCCTCTAAGAAGCTTTCCCTAAGACCTCCTCTCCCCTCCTCCCACTCCTCTCTGCACCACTCACATTTGCTCCTTCAAGCAGCGTGGCTCGGTGGAAAGAGCCCGAGTTTGGGAGTCAGAGGTCAGGGGTTCTAATCCCAACTCCACCACTTGTCAGCTGTGTCACTTTGGGTAAGTCACTTCACTTCTCTGTGCCTCAGGTACCTCATCTTAAAATGGGGATTAAGATCGTGAGCCCCACATGGGACAACCTGATCACCTTGTATCCCCCCAGCGCTTAGAACAGTGCTTTGCGCCTAGTAAGCACTTAACAAATACCATCATCATCATCTGTATATAGCTGTACTGTGCCAGACGGCAGCCTCATAGGAGAGAGTCGAAGGCGGAGACTCAAGTCAACTGTGTGGAAAGAGGCAACGATACACTGCTTCTGTATTTTTACAGAGAAAAATATGCTACCAGAAGGATTGCAGATTAAAGTGGGTCATTCTGGGAGAGGTGTGTCTGTGGCATCGCTTTGGGTCAGGGACGGACGTATTTCTGTAATTCATTTATATTCCTGTCTGTCTCCCCCTTTAGACTGTGAGCAGGAATGTGTCGGGTGTTATATTGTACTCTCCCAAGCGCTCACTACAGTGTTTTGCACACGAGCGCCCAATATATACCATCGAACGAATGAAAGAATTCTCTGCACACAATAAACACTCGATAAATAAGATCGATTGACTGAGAAAAGAAAGTTCCTGAAGGATTTTTTGTTGTTTGTTTATGGTATTTTGTTCAGCACTTACTATGTGTCGGGCACGGTACTGAGCACTGAGGTAGATACAGTGTAGTCAAGTGGGACGCAGTCCCTGTCCCACGTGGGGCTCCACCATGCTAATTCCCATTTTACCGATGAAGTAACTGAGGTGTAGAGAAGTGAAGCAACTTGCCCAAGGTCACACGGCAATCGAGTGGCGGAGCCTGGATTAGAACCTGCTGATTCCCAGGTCTGTGCTCTATCCACTAGGCCACATTGCTTCCTCAGGGTCCCCGTCCTCACAGCTGGGGGGAACCCATGCCAGGGGGACCAGAGGGACGGAGGACCCAGAGCTGCAGGCTCCGGGAACCCAGGCCCACCCTAGCCGGGGTCGGCCCCCAAGTCACCACGGACCCCCCCAGACATATGATTTCTTAAGCGCTTACTAGGAGCCTGATAATGTGCTAAGCACTAGGGTAGGTACAAGATCATCAGGTCAGGCACAGTCTGATCGATCATTCATTCATTCATTCAATCGTATTAATTGAGCGCTTCCTGTGTGCGGAGCACTGTACTAAGCGCTTGGGAAGTACAAGTTGGCAACATATAGAGACGGTCCCTACCCAACAGTGGGCTCACAGTCTAGAAGGGGGAGACAGAGAACAAAACATATTAACAAAATAAAATAAATAGAATATGTACAAATATAATAGAGTAATAAATACGTACAAACATATATACAGGTGCTGTGGGGAGGGGAAGGAGGTAAGGTGGGGGGATGGGGAGAAGGAGTGGGGGGAAAAGAATGAGGGGGCTCAGTTAATCAAGTGGTCCCTATGCGCAGAGCGCTGTCCCGAGGCTACTGTGTACCCTTTGTGCCAGCGGCGATTATCAATGTTCATCTCCCTCCCTTTAGACCATAAGCCGGTCGTGGACAGGGGACGTGTCTGTCGATTGAAGTACTGTATGGTCCCAAGCATTCAGCACGGCACTCCACACACAGTAAACGCGATTATTGGACCAAACCCTCGAGGAAATCCAGAGCCAAGAAACCAGCCGGGGGCCCATTCGTCGAGTGGTCCCCGAGCCGGGCCTCTGCACATGGAATCGCTCTGGGGCTCCATCGCGGGAGGGATTAAGTAGGATGAGGTTTCATGGCTGCTTGGGGAAAAGGGGGGCCTTGTGGCTTCCTGAGTGGTAGATAAAGCTTCAACCACCAGCTCACAGTGGTCCAGGGTGGGGCTGGAGGAAAATATGTCCATGGCGTGACACTTGACACTTCCTCACGCACCTGCACGGCTTGTCCATTTGCATCCCAGCAGGAGAGCATCAGCCTGCCAAGTCACAGGACCTGGGTTCTCCTCTCTGCTCCGCCGCCCCCTCCGTCACATGACCTCGACTCGTGAGTCGCCTCGCTTCTCCGGGGCTCTGTTTCCTCAGTTGTAAAATGGGGATTCGATGCCTATCGATCCATCATACTTAATGAGTGCTTACTTTGTGCAAAGCACTACACTAAGCAGTTGGGACAATACAAAAGAACTTCCCTGCCCACAATGAGCTTACGGTTCAGAGGGGGAGATGGACGCAAATATAAATAAATCAATGAATTGCAGATATGGACAAAATGGCTGTGGGGGATGAGGGGGGTGAATAAAGGGAGAAAGTCGGGGCGACGCAGAACGGAGCGAGAGAACACATGAGGACTTAGTGGGGTCAGGTTGCCCGGAAGAGATGTGCCTTCGATAAATCTCGGAGGGTGCAGAGAGCAGTCGTGTATCGGAGACAAGAAGAGATGTGGCTTAGTGGAGAGAGCACCATCTTGGGAGTCAGAGGACGTGGATTCTAATCCTGGCTCCGCCACTTCTCTGCTGCGTGATCTTGGGCAGGTCACTTCACTTCTCTGTGCCTCAGTGACCTCATCTGTAAAACGGGGATTAAAAGTGTGAGCCCCACGTGGGACAACCCGATTACCCTGTGTCTACCTTAGTGCTTAGAAGAGGGCTTGGCACATAGTAAGCGCTTAACAATGACCATCACTAGTATTATTATTATTATTATAAGAGGGAGGGCATTCCAGGATGTACCGGGGGAGCAGCGAGGTGAAGGAATAAGGGGGCAAGGCGACCGAGCGCTTTAAAGGCGACAGTGAGGAGTTTCTGCTCGACGCGGAGGTGGACGGGCAACCTCTGGAGGTTCTTGAAGAGTAGGGAGATGGGATCTGAATGTTTCTGTAGCAAAATCATCCGGGCAGCAGAGTGAAGTAAGGGCTGGAGTGGCGGGAGGCGGGGAGGTCGAAACAGCCATAGAAGCTGTAAAGGACGAGTGCTCGGCCTAGCATGCTACCTGTTTGGATGGAGAGGAGAGAGCAGATTTCATTCATTGAGTGAAGGTCCAACTGACAGGATCTGGTGACATGCTGAATATGTCGGTTGAATCAGAGAGATGATTGACTGTTCTACAAAAACGTTCAGTCCCCGTCTCCCCGCTCCTCAAGAAGCTCCTCCAGGCTGTCAGACGCAGAAGGCAGTCATTCATTGGTATTTGAGCGCTTACTGTGTGCAGAGCACTGTATTAAGCGTCATGAGAGAGGACAATACAGTGATAGACAGGTGGGCCCTCCCCGCCAGACTGGGAGTCCCATGAGGGGCGGGAACCGTGTCCAACTGGAACATCCCCTGTCCGTCCCAGCGTTTGGCATGCGGTCGGCACTTACCGTGGGTCAGATGGCTGGAATTCATTCGTTTATTCATTTCTATTAATATCTGTCTCCCCCTCTAGATTGTGAACTCATTGTGGGCAGGGAATGTGTCTGTTATACTGTCGTGTTGTACTCTCCCAAGCACTTAGTACGGTGCTTTGCACACAGAAACTCGCTCCAGAAATACAATTGAATGAATAGAGGAACAGTTTTCATCACCCTTGTCATCCGTACCACCCTAGTCTGGCAAAGGAAGACCACAGATGGGTGGTTTGGGGGAGGAGGCGGGGCAGGTCTTTGTCCTTGGGCCCAATTGCACAATAAAGCCCTCTATATGGGCAGGGAACACCTCTGCCCATAATTTATTCCTATTAATGTCCGTCTCCGCCCTCTAGGCCGTAAACTCGTCACAGGCAGGGGACGTGTTTGCTGAGTCTGTTGGATTGGACTCTCCGGGATCTCAGTTCAGGGCTCCACATGAACTTAGTGCTCAATAAATACCGGCGATCTAACGATGAAGAGGGGAGGCGCAGCCGACGGGGCGGACGCCGAGAGCGGTGGCCGCCCAGGGTTGCTCCGTAGAAAGGCCCGGCCCTCCGTCTGTGGGTTCCTGGTGGTGGACTGCCACCTTTCCATGGCTCGAGCCTCTGCAGGGCTGGCTTTTGCGGGTGTCTGGTCACCGTGGGGCTGAAAGATTTAAGAATATGAGCTGGACACATCCACGGCGAAGGACTCCGATCTATCCAATTTTCAATCAGTCAGTCAATCAATGAGTGCAGATAAATACCAGATCCAATAAATACCATTGTGCTGAGCACTTGGGAGAGTGCAATATGATAGAGTTACTACTACCGATAATAATAATGATAGTCATAATAATGGCATTTATGAAATGCTTATTATGTCAACCAAGGTTCTAAGTGCCTGTGGCAGGTACGAGTTAGTCGGTTCGGACACAATCTCCGTCCCACATGGTGGGCACGGTCTAAATCAGAGAGAGAATAGGTATTTAATCCCCATTTTACAGTTGAGGAAACTGAAGCACAGAGAAGTGAAGCCTCTTGGCCGAAGTGCCACAGCAAGCAACTGGAAGAGCTGGGATTAGACCCAGATCCTCTGATTCCCAGGCCCGAGCTCTTCCAACTAGGGCATGATGCTTGAAGTGGGTGGTGTAGAAGGACTAGGTTCAACTGGTCCTGCAGTTGTCCTCTTTTCTTTGTCTCTGACCTCCCTCTCCCAGCCCTAGGCCTGCTTGACCACTCAAATCACTTAACTTGATTCACTCAAGACAATTCTGGCTCTTGGAGTGACTCCTGGACTTAGGACAATTTAGTTACAAAGGTGAAACTACTATCCTGTGCTAATCAAGACCCATTGCCCTGTTTAGCAGTAGTCTCAGATCTTCTAGAACAAAGCAGATCCGGGGTTGGATAGAAAACGCCTGTGGCGTTTACTGCTTTCTATTCTAAAGTATTTCTCATTGTACTCTTCTGATACAAATACTGTATTCTTTATTGTATTGTCTTCCATTGTATTCTTTATTGTATTCTGATATTGTATTCTTCTGATAATATGAATGTTATACCAATAGGGACCCTGTCTTTTCCTCTCCTAATGATAGCGATGACTACAATTGTAATTGTGGCACCTGTTAGTGTTTACGATGTGCCAAGCACTATATTAAGCAGTGGGACAACCACAAGATGACCAGGTCAGACCCAATCTGCCCCAGAAGGAGGTCCCAATCCAATGAAGATGAAGAACGGGTACTGAACCCCTGAAAACAGGGGAAAGAGAAGCTAAGGGAAGTGAAATGACTTCCCTTGGTGACCTCATTCGCTTCCACAGCTTCAACTATCATTTCTACGCTGATGACACCCAAATCTACATCTCTGCCCTTGCTCTCTCCCCCTCCTTCCAGGCTTGCATCTCCTCCTGCCTTCAGGGCATCTCCATCTGGATGTCTGCACGCCACCTAAAACTCAACATGTCCAAGACTGAACTCCTTGTCTTCCCTCCCAAACCTTGCCCTCTCCCTGACTTTCCCATCACTGTTGACGGCACTACCATCCTTCCCGTCTCACAAGCCCGCAACCTTGGTGTCACCCTCGACTCCGCTGTCTCGTTCACCCCTCACATCCAAGCCGTCACCAACACCTGCCGGTCTCAGCTCCGCAACATTGCCAAGATCTGCCCTTTCCTCTCCATCCAAACTGCTAACCTGCTTGTTCAAGCTCTCATTCTATCCCATCTGGACTACTGTATCAGCCTCCTCTCCGATCTCCCATCCTCTTGTCTCTCCCCACTTCAATCCATACTTCATGGCGCTGCCCGGATTGTCTCTGTCCAGAAACGCTCTGGGCATGTTACTCCCCTCCTCAAAAATCTCCAGTGGCTACCAATCAACCGACGCATCAGGCAGAAACTCCTCACCCTGGGCTTCAAGGCTGTCCATCCCCTCGCCCCCTCCTACCTCACCTCCCTTCTCTCCTTCTCCAGCCCAGCCGGCACCCTCCGCTCCTCTGCTGCTAATCTCCTCACCGGGCCTCGTTCTCACCTGTCCCGCCGTCGACCCCCGGCCCACGTCATCCCCCGGGCCCAGAATGCCCTCCCTCCCCACATCAGCCAAGCTAGCTCTCTTCCTCCCTTCAAGGCCCTACTGAGAGCTCACCTCCTCCAGGAGGCCTTCCCAGACTGAGCCCCCTCCTTCCTCTCCCCCTCGTCCCCCTCTCCATCCCCCCATCTTACCTCCTTCCCTTCCCCACAGCACCTGTATATATGTTTGTACATATTTATTACTCTATTTTACTTGTACATATCTATTTTATTTTGTTAATATGTTTGGTTTTGTTCTCTGTCTCCCCCTTCTAGACTGTGAGCTCACTGTTGGGTAGGGACCGTCTCTATGTGTTGCCAACTTGTACTTCCCAAGCACTTAGTACAGTGCTCTGCACAGAGTAAGCGCTCAATAAATATGACTGATTGATCGATTGATTGACTCCCCAAGGTCACAGAGTGCTTGAATCCCCATTTTGCAGATGAGGGAGCAGAGGCAGAGAGAAGTTAGGTGACTTGCCCAAGGACACAAAGCAGGCAACCAAGTGCTGTCTGCCTGCAGAACACTGTACTAAGCACGTGAAAAAGTATGATATTAGAGTTGGTAAGCACACTCCTTGCCCAAAATGAGCTTACGGCCTAGAGGGGGAGACAGACATGAAGAGAAATCATGTATGTCCATTCATTGATCATTCAATTCATTCCATCGTATTTACTAAGCTCTTATTGTACACAGATCACTGTACTAAGCACTTAGGAGAGGACAATACAACAGTTTTCTAGAGTGGAAGCTCATTGAAAGCAGGGAATTCATTCATTCAATCGTATTTATTGAACACTTACTGTGTGCAGAGCTCTGTACTAAGCACTAGGGAAGTACAAGTCGGCTACATACAGAGACGGTCCCTACCCAACAATGGGCTCACAGCCTAGAAGGGGGAGACAGACAACAAAACAAAACATGTAGACAGGTGTCAAAATCGTCAGAACAAATAGAATTATAGCTATATGCACATCATTAACAAAATAGAATAGTAAATATGTACAAGCAAAATCAATAGAGGAATAAATCTGTACAAACATATACAAGTACTATGGGGAGGGGAAGGAGCACCATTTGTCTGCTGTGTGACCTTGGGCAGGTCACTTCACTTCTCTGCACCTCAGTTCCCTCATCGGCAAAAAGGGGATTCAAGACCAGTTTTGAACTGTGAGCCCCAATGGGAAACCCAATTATTTCTTCTCCTAGAATGACCTAGGTTCTAATCCTGGCTCTGTCACATGACAGCTCTATGACCTTTGGCAAGTCACTTACCTTCTCTGAGCCTCAGTTACCTCATCTGGAAAATGGGGACTAAGACTGGGAGCCCCATGGGGGACAGGGACTGTGTCCAATCTGATTAATTTGTATCTACCCCAGAGCTTAGAACAGTGTTTGGTACATAGTAAGGGCTTAATAAATACCATTACTATTATGATATTGCTACCCACCTCCATGGTAAACCTGCGCAACCCTTGTCTTAGCCTAATGGTAAGACCTCCGGCCCAGGAGTCGGAGGACCCGGGTTCTGATCCTGGCTCTACCACTTGTCTGCTGGGGGATCTTGGGCAAGGCACTTACATTCTCTGTGCCTCAGTCACCTCATCTGTAAAACGGGGATCAAACAGAAACTCCTTACCGTCAGCTTTAACGCTCTCCATCAACTCGCCCTCGCCTACCTCAACCTCACTAATTTCCTACTGCAACCCAGTCTGCACGCTTCGCTCCTCTAGCGCTACCTCGCTCACTGCCTCAATCTTGTCTAGCTCGCTGCCGACCCCCTTCCCGCATTCTCCCTCTGGCCTGGAATTCCTTCCTTCTCCAACTACACCAGGCCGCTATTCTCCCCACCTTCCAAGGTCACGTCTCCTCCAAGAGGCCTTCACCAATTAAGCCCTCTTTTCCCCAGCTCACTCTTCTCCCTTCTGCATCATCTCTGCATTTGGACCTGTGACCTCTGCTCAGCCTACAAAGAATGTGTTCCCAAGATCCTACCTGGAGGTGAGATAGGGCCAATGCCTGGTGTAGGGGGAGGGGAAATTGGGCTGGCATTTGGTTGCGGGAAGGGGGGTAGGGGGAGAATCAAGGGGAGGGAATAGGGCCGTTGTCTGGTATGGTCCAGGATTAAGAGCCCATTATTGTTAATAATAATTAGTATCACTGTTATTTGTTAGGCGCTTACTATGTGCCAGACACTATACTAAGCACTGGGTTGGATACAAGCAATAGATTTGGACACAGTCCCTGTCCCACATAGGGCTCACAGTCTCAACTCCCCTTTTCCTGTTGAGGGAACTGAGGCACAGAGAAGTGAAGTGATTTGTCCAAGTCCACGCAGCGGAAGAATGTCAGAGCTGGGATTAGAACCCCTAAAATTCTGACTCCCAGGCTCCTACTCGACATCCAGCCAAACTCCCATCCCTTCAGGATGGGATAAGTGCTTGGATCTGTGGGGCAGAAGTTTGGATGGAGAGGAAAGGGTGGATTTCAGAAATGTGAAGCTAAAACCTCCAGGATCTGGCGATAGGTTGAGTACGCAGGTTGAGTGAAGGATGAGCCGAGGATAATGCCAAGGTTACCGAATGAGGGATGAGCTGAGCATAACGTCAAGGTTACAGGCTTGAGGGGCAGGGAGGATGGTGGCCTTGTCTACAGATGGGAAAGAATTTGGAAGAGGAGTATTTGGGTGGAAATAAGGAACATTTGGGTGGGAATACGAGGAGTTCTATTTTGGACGTGTTAAGTTTGAGGTGTCAGCAGCACATCCGAGCAGAGATGTCATTCATTCAATCATTCAATTGTATTTATTGAGCCCTCACTGTGTGCAGAACACTGTATTAAGCACTTGGGAGAGTGCAATACAAGAACAGACACATTCCCTGCTCGTGGTCTAGAGGACGAGCTCACAGGAAGGCAGGAGGAAATGCGAGGCAACATGGCCTAGTAGATAGAGCACAGGCCTGTGAGTCAGAAGGACATGAGCTGAAATCCCAGCTCTGCCACTCATCTGCTGCATGACCTTGGACAAGTCAGTTCACTTCTCCGTGACTCAGTGACCTCATCTATAAAATGGGGATTAAGAATATGGTCCCCATATTCTTGGGAATGTGCCCAACGTCATTAGCCTGTTTCTACTCCAGGGCTTAGTACAGTGCCTGGCACATTGTAAGTACTTCAAAAATATCATTAAGAGAAAAAGAGGGAGAGAGGTCCAGGCTGGAGAGGTGGGTGTGGGAATTATCCACATAGAGATAGATGGCAGTTAAAACATGGCTTAGTGGATAGAGCAAGGGCCTGGGAGTCTATTTATTTATTTATTTTACTTGTACATATCTATTCTATTTATTTTATTTTGTTAGTATGTTTGGTTTTGTCTCCCCCTTTTAGACTGTGAGCCCACTGTTGGGTAGGGACTGTCTCTATATGTTGCCAATTTGTACTTCCCAAGCGCTTAGTACAGTGCTCTGCATTCAGTGAGTGCTCAATAAATACGATTGATGATGATGACGATGATGATGAAGGACCTGGGTTCTAATCCTGGCTCTGCCACATGTCTGATGCTTGGGTAATAATAATAATAATAATAATAATAATAATAATAATAATAACAATAACAATAATGGGATTTATTAAACACTCACTATGTTTAGCTAATCCAGTTGGACACAGTCCACGTCCCACACAGGGCACTCATTCTTCATCCCCATTTTACAGATGAGGTAACTGAGGCACAGAGAAGTGAAGTGGCTTGCCCAAGGCCACCCAGCCCGCGGGTGGTGGAGCCGGGATTAGAACCCATGACCTTCTGACTCCCAGGCCCGTGCTCTAGCCACTCATCCGTGGCCCTTAATTTCTGTGCCTCAGTTACCTCATCTGTAAAATGGGGATTTAGAGTGTGAGCCCCCTCATGAGACAGGGACTCTGCCCAACCTGATTAACTTGAATCAACCTCAGCTCTTTCAATGTGCTTGGCACATAGTAGGGGCTTCACAAGTGCCCTAATTGCTATTAAGGCTCCCTTCAGTTCTCACCTGTGTATTCTTTCCCAGCACTTGGCACAGTGCTTTCCCTGCACACGGGAGACAGAGATGCTTAATAGTTCTCCTCCTCTTCATCCCCCCCCCCCCCCCACACACACACAACCCTATTCCTCCTCTTCCTCTTTCGTCTCCCCCTTCTCCTCCTCCCCGTCCCCCTGCTCATCCTCCTCGTCCATGCCCCAGTGAGAAGATGCCTCCTTGGAAGGACTGAGGGAGTGTAGATGGCACCGTGCAAGGTGCCAACACTATCTATCATCAACTCCTGCACGGGTTTCTCAGGCTCAAAGTTTCAGGGCCCAGGGTCACCCACCATCTTCAACAGGAGACTTTGTCTCCATAATTTTTGCCTTGCTTATTCCTCTCTCCCACCCACTAAGCTAAGTTTTTGGAGGGTAATCATCTTACACTTCTCTTGAAATAACAATTGCAATTATTAATAACTGTGCTATTTGTTAAGTGCTTGCTCTGTGCCAAGGACTGAGAAGCAGCATGGCCTCGTGGATCGAGCGCAGTCCTGGGAGGCAGAAGGACCTGGGTTCTAATTGTGGCTTTGCCACCTGTCTCCAGGGTGACCCTGGGAGAGTCACTTCACTGCTCTTAACGTCATTTGGAAGATGGAGGGAAAGACCGTGAACCCCGTAGAGGGAACGGAGATTGTGTCCAACCTGATTAGCTTGTATCAACCCCAATGCTTAGAAGAGTGCTTGATAAACAGGAAGCGCTTAACAAATACCATCTTCTCCCATCCACTAAGGTAACTTTTTTGAGGTTAAATGAGGGAAACAGTCCTATACTTCTCTTGTAGGAATTATAATGATAATCATATTTGGAATAATTGATAATTGTGGTATTTGTTAAGCGCATACTATGCAACAAGTACTGAGAAGCAGTGTGACCTGGTGGAAAGAACACAGGACCTGGAGGATTTTCATCCAGGTACCACCACTTGTCTGCTGTTTGACCTACGGTAAGCCACTTCACTTCTCTGGGCTTCAGTTCCCTCATCTGGAAAATGAGGATTCAACCTCTGAGCCCCACGTGGGACAGGGACTGTGTCCAACCCAATTAGCTTGTATCTAGCCCAGCACTCAGAACAGTGCCTGGGTCATAGGTAAGTGCTTTACAAATATCATTAAAAAATATATTACAAAAGGCATGTGTTTCCTGGGACGTTATCTGCTTGTAGTAGCGGATGCAGGAAACAAAGTCCTCTCCCGGACTTTCCCCTCACTGTAGACAGTGCCACCATCCTTCCCGTCTCACAGGCCTGAAAGCTTGCTGTTATCTTTGACTCTGCTCTCTCATTCAACCCGTCACCAAATCCTGTCGGTCCCACCTTCACAACATCGCTAAGATCCACCCTTTCCTCTCCTTCCAAACAGCTGCCACATTAATACAATCGCTCATCCTCTCCTGCCTAGATTACTTCATCAGACTCCTTGTTGACCGCCCAGCCTCCTGCCTCTCCCCACTTCAGTCCACACCTCACTCCGCTGCCCGGATCATCTTGCTACAGAAACATTCAGGATATGTCAACTCCCTCCTCAAAAATCTCTAATGGTTGCCTATCCATCATTGTGGCAAACAAAAACTCCTCACCACTGGTGTTAAAGCACTCCAACACCTTGTCCCCTCCTACCACCCAGCCTGCACACTTCGCTCTTCTGATGCTAACCTTTTCACTATGCCTCCATCTCACCTGTCTCACCAATGACCCCCAGCTCATGTCCTACCTCTGGCCTGGAATGCCCTCCCACCTTAAATCCACCACACAATTACTCTCGTCCTCCCCTTCAAAACCACATCTCCTCCAAGAGGCCTTCCCAGACTAAGCCCCACTCTTCCTCATCTTCCACTCTCTTCTGCATCCATCTGACTTGCTCTTTTTGCTCTTCCCCCCCTCCAAGCCCACAACACTTAGGTATAGTTCTGTAATTTTATTTATCTGTAGTGATGTCTGTACACTACAGGGCAGGGATTGTCACTCTTCACTGTTGTACTGTATTTTCCCAAGCACTTAGTACAGCGCTCTGCACAAAGTGCTTAATAAACACAAGTGAGTGAATGAGTGAAGAAAAGTGAAGGCCCTGAGCCACTAACGCGAGGCCAGGTGGGTTTCGAGCACTCTCTTGGGCCCGTCCGTGTCCGGCTCGACTGCTGAGATTGAGGTCCCTGGGTCGGCAGGACAGCGCCGGATTCCCCATCCCTCCTGGGGGGACCCCGTATCTGAAGCCCCCGGAGCCAAGACTTACCCTGTCACGTTCTTGGTGGTGTGGGACACTCAGATCAGGACGGGGAGGAAACGATGGTCTCTCTTCTTGTCTCCATGTCAGTCAAAGATTATTCAATTTCTCTTCTAGAAGTATAAAAACATTCAAAAGAGGGTTCCAGTTTAAGGCTGGAAACAAGAAGATAGAATTACCACAACCAACCGGACACAAAGGAAACAATAGCTTTCTTTCCCTCCTCGTACTTCCCCCCTCCAACCTGACCCTCCTTGATTATTACGATCAAATCGATCCCTGCCTAGATTAACAAGGGCACAGCCAATCTCCCGAAACACACATCCAGGCGGCACATAAAATCACAGATTGTTCACCCCACCAGATCGGTGGTGAATCCCAGGAATAAATATCCCTTTGGAGCCCAAAGGATGGTTGCTTTTCATCACTCCCACATGGACTTTCTTCCCAAAACCCAGTCGGTGATTTTCTGTGGAGAGAAAGAACAGAAGAAAGATTAATCCTGCTTTGCTGAGTCCAAGCCCATGGACCCATGCCAACTCTTTGCACCCTTGAAAAACAATAAAAGGAAGAGAAAAAAGAAGCAGTATCTGTTGTTATGGGGTTACTATGTGCCAGAAACTGTACTAGACGCTGGGGTAGATAGAAGCTAATCGGGTTGGATGCAGTCCATGTCCTAAGTGGGGCTTACAGTCTTTATCTCCACTTTACAGATGAAGGAACTGAGGCACAGAGAAGTTAAGAGACTGGGCCAAGTCACCCAGCAGACAAGCTGCGGAGCCGGGATGAAAACCCAAGTCCTTCTGACTCCCAGGCCTGTGGTCCATCCACTAGGCCCTGCTGCTTCCCTTCCCCATGGCTACACGGGCCAATTCCTCCCCAAGTCCCTCCTCTGCTGTGTCTGTCGCAGCTGCCAGGGCATGGAGAAGGGTTTCTTCCTTCCTTAGGGTGGCAGGGGGCTGACCACTGAGCCCAGGGGAGGGGGCTTCCAAAGCATGGTTCTTGAGACAGACATGAGCTCATAGTGCAAAGGGAAGGGGATCAAAACCAAGGAATCTGTTCTGGAGACATCAAGAGGAGTCTTTGGGGTTCAAAACACCCCTCGCTATCTCCATCGACTACAAAGCCTTACTGAAGGCTCATTTCCTCCAAAAGGCCTTCCCTGACTAAGCCCTTTTTTCCTCTTCTCCCACTCCCTTCTGCATCTCCCTGACTTGTTTGCTCCCTTTGTTCTTCCCCTCTCCCAGTCTCACAGCACTTTTGTGCACATCTGTAACTTTATTTGTTTATATTAATGTTTGTCTCCCCTCTTTAGACTGTAAGCTCATTGTAGGCAGGAAATGTGCCCGTTTATTGTTGTATTGTACAATTCCAAGTTTCTTAGTACAGTGCTCTGCACATAGTATGTGCTCAATAAATACGATTGAAATGAATGAATGAATCCTCCTTCTCCAATTACCTGAGGAAATTATTTTAAATTCATTTCCATTCCCTTAAGTCCCTTAAAGTCCCTTCTCACAGCTGAACAATCATCCTGAGGGTTGCCAATTCCGCCTCTTGCCAAGTGCGTGAGAAACTGTGGACACAATTCCTGCCTTGGAGGAGCTTACAGTCCAACATGTGAGGAGCACAGTCCTACGCAATTGGGAGAGTCTGATAGCATTCTTAACCTCGATCCTTGCCTTCCAGGAGCTTACAGTCTACTATGGGCAGAGCACTGTACCATGGACTTGGGAGAGCACATTAGAGTTGGGAAACAAGAGCCCTGCCTTCAAGAAGCTTATATCAGCTGTGCACAGAGGGCTGTGCTACACACTTGGGAGAGTGCAACAGAATAGCATTAGAAGACACGATCCCTGCCATCACAGAAATTACAGACTAGAGGGGGAGATGCTTACCATGTCTGGACCACTGTGGTGGATGCCCACATGCAGACCACTGAACTAGGCATCAACCATGCAGCATGAGAAGCAGAGTGGCTTGGTGGAAAGAGCGAAGACTTGGAAGTCAGAGGACGTGGGTTTTAATCCTGGTTCTGCCACATAATAATAATGATAATAATAATAGCATTTGTTATAAGCACTTACTATGTGCAAAGCACTGTTCTAAGCACTGGGCTTGTCTGCTGTGAGACTTTGGACCAGTCTCTTAACTTCTCTGTGCCTCAGTTACCTCTTCCGTAAAATGGGAATTAAATCTGTGAGCCCAACATGGGACAACCTGATGACCTTGTATCTACCCTAGCACTTAGAACGGACCACTGAACTAGGCATCTACCATGCAGCATGAGAAACAACGTGGCTTAGTGGAAAGAGCACAGACTTGGGAGTCAGAGGACGTGGGTTCTAATCCCAGTTCTGCCACTTGTCTGCTGTGTGACTTTGGCCCAGTCACTTAACTTCTCTGTGCCTCAATAACATCATCTGTAAAATGGGGATTAAGATTGTATGCCCCAGGTAGGACAGGGACTGTGCCCAACCCGATTCACTTGTATCTACTGCAGGGCTTAGAGCAGTGCTTGACACATAGTAAGTAAGCGCTTAAGAAAATGCCATTTCAAAGAAATAGAAAAAAGAGAGAGGAAGCCAGGCTGAAGAAGGACTGAGCTCCATTCCTAGTCTGGCCAACTACCCTGGGGCTAGAGGGTGGAAGGGGAATACTCTACCAGGAGAAGCAGAGAGGCCTAGCGGCTAGAGCCCAGGTCTTGAAGTCAAAAGGACCCGAGTTCTAATTCCAGCTTTGTCCCTGGTCTGCTGGGTGACCTTGGATAAGTCTCTTCACTTCCCTGGGCCTCAATCACCTCATCTGTAAAATGGAGATGAATCCTAAATTAATGCCTATTTATAATTGAACCTCCAGGATGATTTTACTGGGGTAATTCTCGGTTGAGGTGATCTACGTAGATAATAAAACCTCTGAATGAGAAGTAAAGACTTACAAGTCTACCCATAAAATCACCAGCAATATATCCAACAGTTGACCTTGTGGAAGGAATGCAGGGCTGGGAGTCGGAGGCTCTGGGTTTGAATCCTGCTTCCACTCGTCTGCTGGGTGACCTTGGGCAAGTCATTCGACTTCTCTGTGCCTCACTACCCTCATCTGTTAAATGGGGATTAAGACAGACACCCAAGAGGGACAGGGAAGTGTCCAACTTGATGAGCTTGTGTCTACCCAGGGCCTTAGAACAGGGCTTGACACATAGCAAGTGCTTAACAAATACCATCATCATCACCTCACTCAGCAGAGCCTTTGTTCCCTCATCTGTAAAATGGGATTCAATACCTGTTTACTGTCCTACTTGGGCTGTGAGACAAGCTCTGTATCCATCTGATAATCAAGTCAGACATGGTCCCTGTCCTGTTTGGGGCTCATAATTATTATTATGATGATGATGATAATGATAATAATTGTAAAAGTAATACTAAAGCAAAGAATAATCATAATAATAACGATGGTATTTGTTAAGCACTTACAATGTGTCAAGCCCTGTTCTAAGGCCCTGGGTAGACACAAGCTCATCAAGTTGGAAACTTCCCTGTCCCTCTTGGGTGTCTCAGTCTTAATCTCCATTTAACAGATTCATTCATTCATTCAATCATATTTATTGAGCGCTTACTGTGTGCGGAGCACTGTACTAAGTGCTTGGGAAGTACAAGTTGGCAACATATAGAGACAGTCCCTACCCAACAGCGGGCTCACAGTCTAGAAGGGGGTACTTTGCAAATAGGAAGCGCTTAATAAATGCCAGTATTATTATTATTATTATTATTATTATTATTAATAATGGCATTTATTAAGTGCTTACTATGTGCAAAGCATTGTTCTAAGCACTGGGGAGGTTACAAGGTGATCAGGTTGTCCCTCGGGGGGCTCACAGTCTTAATCCCCATTTTACAGATGAGGTAACTGAGGCCCAGAGAAGTTAAGTGACTTGCCCAAAGTCACACAGCTGGCAATTGGCGGAGTCGGGATTTGAACCCATGACCTCTGACTCCAAAGTCCATGCTCTTTCCACTGAGCCACGCTGCTTCAGTAGAACAGTAGAACAGCCACATTCTCTGCCCACAATGAGCTTACAGACTAGAGGGGGAGATAGACATTAATATAAATGAATAAATTACAAACAAGTGGCAGAGCCGGGATCAGAAGCCAGGCACTTCTGACACCCAGGCCTGTGCTCTATCTGCTAGGGAACAAACCAAGCAGCAGAAAAACCTCAAAATCCCGGCTCCTTCCGCAACCCTTCTCATTTCTCTCCCCTGCCTCGCATTCGTCACATTTATGAAGCCAAAAATATTGAAGTTCTAATAAGCAGAAATACAGAAAATCAAAAAGTTGGTTTTTCAGACTCCATCATCATCATCATCATCATCATCAATAGTATTTATTGAGCGCTTACTATGTGCAGAGCACTGTACTAAGCGCTTGGGAAGTACAAATTGGCAACATATGGAGACAGTCCCTATCCAACAGTGGGCTCACAGTCTAAAAGGGGGAGACAGAGAACAAAACCAAACATACTAACAAAATAAAATAAATAGAATAGATATGTACAAATTAAATAAATAAATAGAGTAAAAAAATATGTACAAACATATATACATATATACAGGTGCTGTGGGGAAGGGAGGGAGGTAAGATGGGGGGATGGAGAGGGGGACGAGGGGGAGAGGAAGGAAGGGGCTCAGTCTGAGAAGGCCTCCTGTAGGAGGTGAGCTCTCAGTAGGGCCTTGAAGGGAGGAAGAGAGCTAGCTTGGCGAATGGGCACAGGGAGGGCATTCCAGGCCCCGGGGGGATGACGTGGGCCGGGGGTTGATGGCGGGACAGGCGAGAGCGAGGTACGGTGAGGAGATCAGCGGTGGAGGAGCGGAGGGTGCGGGCTGGGCTGTAGAAGGAGAGAAGGGAGGTGAGGTAGGAGGGGGCGAGGTGATGGAGAGCTTTGAAACCAAGGATGAGGAGTTTCTGCCTGATGCGCAGATTGATTGGTAGCCACTGGAGATTTTTGAGGAGGGGAGTAATATGCCCAGAGCGTTTCTGGACAAATCCAGACAGCAGCATGAAGCATGGATTGAAGTGGAGAGAGACACGAGGATGGGAGATCAGAGAGAAGGCTGATGCAGTAGTCCAGACGGGATAGGATGAGAGCTTGAATGAGCAGGGTAGGGGTTGGGATGGAGAGGAAAGGGTGGATCTTGGCAATGTTGTGGAGCTGAGACCGGCAGGTTTTGGTCACGGCTTGGATGTGGGCAGGGAACGTGTCTACTAATTCTATTGTATTGTACTCCCCCAAGTGCTTAGTACAGTGCTCTGCACCTATCAAGCATTCAATAAATACCTTTGATTGATTTTTAACCAGTACTTGGAGGAATGGGTGTGGCCTAGTGGAAAGAGCAACCAGTCAATCAGTCACATGTATTGAGGGTTTACTGTGTGCCAAGCACAAGCTAGGGAGTCAGAGGACCTGGGTTCTAACCTCAGCTCCACCACTTGTCTGCTGTATGAGTAGGGATTGTCTCCGACTGTTGCCGAATTGTACTTTCCAAGTGCTTAATACAGCTCTCTGTACACAGTATGTGCTCAAATATGACTGAATGAATGAAAGAAAGGAGGAGAGAGAACAATAATTATAATAATGATGGAATTCATTGAGCGCTTACTATGTGCAAAGCACTGTTCTAAGCGCTGGGGAGGTTACAAGTTGATCAGGTTGCTCACAGTCTTAATCCCCATTTTACAGATGAGGTAACTAAGGCACAGAGAAGTTAAGTGACTTGCCCAAAGTCACACAGCTGACAATTGGCGGAGTGGGGATTTGAACCCATGACCTCTGATTCCCAAGCCTGTGCTTTTTCCACTCAGCCACGCTGCTTCTCTCAATAGGCATTTAATCCCCATTTTACAGCTGAGGAAACTGAAGCACAGAGAAGTGAAGCATCTTGGCAGAGGTGCCACAGCAAGCAACTGGCACAACTGGGATTAGAACCCAGATGTTCTGACTCCAAGGCCCGTGGTCTGTCCACTAGGGCACGGTGCTTGAAGTTGGTAGCGTGGAAGCACAAGGGCCAACTGGTCCCGCAGTTGTCCCCCTTTCTTTGTCTCTGACCTCCCTCTCCGAGCTGTTTCATCCCTAGGCCTGATTGACCGCTCACATCATATATATCAAGCAAAAACTCCTCACTCTCGGCTTCAAGGCTGTCCATCACCTTGCCCCCTCCTACCTCACGTCCCTCCTCTCCTTCTACAGCCCCCCCTGCACCCTCCGCTCCTCTTCTGCTAACATCCTCACGGTGCCCCGTTCTCATCTCTCTCGCCATCGACCCCTGACCCACATCCTTCCCCTGGCCTGGAATGCCCTCCTTCCCCACATCTGCCAAATTAGCTCTCTTCTTCTCTTCAAAGCCCTACTGCGAGCTCACCTCCTCCAGGAGGCCCTCCCAGACTGAGCCCCCTTTTTTCTCTCCTCCTCCCCTCCCCATTGCCCCGCCCCCCCACCCTGCCCCTTCCCCGGCCCACAGCACTAGTATATAGTTGTACATATTTATTACTCTCTATATTTTACTTGTACATATTTACTACTCTATTGATTTTATTAATGATGTACATATAGCTACAATTCTACTTATTCTGACAGTTTGGACACCCGTCTACTTGTTTTGTTCTCTGTCTCCCCCTTCTAGACTGTGAGCCCCTTTTTAGGTAGGGACCGTCTCTAAATGTTGCCGACCTGCACTTCCCAAGCTCTTAGTACAGTGCTCTGCACACAGTAAGTGCTCAATAGATATGATTGAATGAATGAATGAATGAATGACAACTTTCACTTGATTTACTCAAGACAATTCTGGCAATGACTCAAATCACTAAAGGCCTGGATTTACTCAAGACAACTTCCTTACAAAGATGAAACTACTCTGCAGCGTGGCTCAGTGGAAAGGGCCTGGGCTTTGGAGTCAGAGGTCATGGGTTCCCGGCTCTGCCAATTGCCAGCTGTGTGACTTTGGGCAAGTCACTTCACTTCTCTGCGCCTCAGTTACCCCATCTGTAAAATGGGGATGAAGACTGTGAGCCCCCCGAGGGACAACTTGACCACCTTGTAACCTCCCCAGCGCTTAGAACAGTGCTTTGCACATAGTAAGCACTTAATAAATGCCATCATTATTATTATTATTACTCTCCTGTGCTAATCAAGACCCCTGGCCCAGCCTATCGGTATTATCAGATCACCTAGAACAAAGCAGATCCAGGGTTGGAAGGAAAACACCCTTGGGGGGTTTACTGCTTTCTACTCTAAAGAATTTCTCTTGTATTGTATTCTTCTGATAATATGAACGTTGTTCCAACTACATGTAGAGAAGCTCTGTACTGCTTGAAGTTGAGCTGGCCTTGATGGATAGAGATAATTTTGCCACTTAACCAGCACTGTCTGCTACCACTCATACAAATAAACTTGTCTCTGACATAGCCTCTAAACACAATGCACAGTTCGGAAAGTTTTTGGATCCCTGCCCTCAAGGTAGCTTAAAATCTACTAGGAGTGACAGATTGTTAGTTTTCCTCCCCCAATGATAACAATGACTATGGTAATAATGGTGGAATCTGTTAAGCGTTCACTATGTGCCAAGCACTATACTAAGCACTGGGACAACCACAAGATAACCAGGTCAGACACTGTCTGCCCCAGAAGTAGGTCCCAGTCCGAGGAAGACAGAGAACGGGTATTGAACCCCTGTTTTCAGAAGGGGAAAGAGAAGCCGAGGGAAGTGAAATGACTTGCCCAAGGCCACATAGTGCTCGAATCCCCATTTCGCAGATGATGGAACAGAGGCACAGAGAGGTTATGTGACTTGCCCAAGGTCACACGGCAGATAATGAAGTGCCTACTGCACGTAGAGCACTGCACTTCCTGCCCCAAATGAGCTTTTACAGTCCAGAGGGGGAGACAGACATTAATATAAATAATTTATGTACATTCATTCATTCACTTAATTCAGTCCTATTTACTGAGCTCTTACTGTGTGCAGAGCACCGTACTAGGCACTTGGGAGAGGACGATACAATAATTCTCTGGCCTGTAAGGTCATTGTGAGCAGGGAATGTCACTGTTTATTGTTGAATTGTATTTCCCCAAGCACTCTGTACACAGTAAGTGTTCAATAAATGCAACTGAATGAATCAGTAATAGACAGGCACATTCCCTGCCCACGAGGAGCTAGAGCAGTCCAGAGCTGAGATGACAGACAGCGGTACAAAGAAATAAATGAAATATTTGAACAGAAGTGCTGTTGGGCTGGGAGTGGGGGAATGTGGGGGCTGGGGGCTGACGGGGAAAGTCAGATACCTCACTAATGGTGGATAGGGCAGGAGAAAAGTTGTTGACCAAACTGTAGCCAAGCAATGTTCCCCAATTATTTAGGGAATAAAAAGGAGAAGAAGAAGAAGAAGGAGGAAGGAAGGAAGGAAGGAAGGAAAAAGGAGGAAGGAAGGAAGGAAGAAGGAGGAAGGAAGGAAGAAGGAGGAAGGAAGGAAGAAGGAGGAAGGAAGAAGGAGGAAGGAAGAAGGAGGAAGGAAGAAGGAAGAGGAGGAAGAAGGAAAAGGAGGAAGGAAGAGGAGAAGGAGGAAGAGGAGAAGAAGAAGAAAGAAGAAGAAGAAGGTGGAGGAGCTGCAGTGTAGCTCAATGGAAAGAGTACGGTCTTTGGAGTCAGAGGTCATGGGTTCAAATCCCAGCTTCGCCAATTGCCAGCTGTGTGACTTTGGACAAGTCACTTAACCTCTCTGTGCCTGTTACCTCATCTGTAAAATGGGGATTAAGACTGTGAGGCCCCCGTGGGACAACCTGATCATCTTGTAACCTACCCAGTGCTTTGCACATAGTAAGCGCTTAATAAATGCCATTATTATTATTATTATTATTATTATTATTAATGATGGCATTTATTAAGCACTTACTATGTGCAAAGCACTGTTCTAAGTTCTGGGGAGGTTACAAGGTGATCAGGTTGTCCCACCTGGGGCTCATAGTCTTAATCCCCATTTTACAGATGAGGGAAATGAGACCCAGAGAAGTGAAGTGACTTGCCCAAAGTCACACAGCTGACAAGTGGCGGAGATGGGATAATAATAATAATGGCATTTATTAAGTGCTTACTATGTGCAAAGCACTGTTCTAAGCGCTGGGGAGGTTACAAGGTGATCAGGTTGTCCCACGGGGGAATCACAGTCTTAATCCCTTGACTTGCTCCCTTCATTCATGACCCCTCACAGCCCCACAACATTTAACTCCATATCTGTCATTTATTGAGAACGGCACTACCATCCTTCCCATCTCACAAGCCCGCAACCTTGGTGCCATCCTCGACTCCGCTCTCTCATTCACCCCTCACATCCAAGCCGTCACCAAAAACCTGCCGGTCTCAGCTCCGCAACATTGCCAAGATCCGCCCTTTCCTCTCCATCCAAACCGCTACCCTGCTCATTCAAGCTCTCATCCTATCCCGTCTGGACTACTGCATCAGACTCCTCTATGATCTCCCATCCTCATATCTCTTCTCACTTCAATCCATACTTCACGCCGCTGCCCGGATTGTCTTTGTCCAGAAACGCTCTGGGCATGTTACTCCCCTCCTTAAAAATCTCCAGTGGCTACCAATCAATCTGCGCATCAGGCAGAAACTCCTTACCCTGGGCTTCAAGGCTGTCCATCACCTCGCCCCCTCCTACCTCTCCTCCCTTCTCTCCTTCTCCAGCCCAGCCCACACCCTCCGCTCCTCTGCCACCACTTACCTCCTCACTGGGCCTCATTCTCGCCTGTCCCGCCATCAACCCCCGGCCTTCGTCCTCCCCCTGGCCTGGAATGCCCTCCCTCTGCACATCCTCCAAGCAAGCTCTCTTCCTCCCTTCAAAGCCCTACTGAGAGCTTCCCTCCTCCAGGAGGCCTTCTCAGACTGAGCCCCCTCCTTCTTTCTCTCCCCCTCCCCTTCCCCCCACCTTACCTCCTTTCCCTTCCCACAGCACCTGTATATATGTTTGTATGTATTTATTACTCTATTTTATTTGCATATATTTATTCTATTTATTTTATTTTGTTAATATGTTTAGTTTTGTTGTCTGTCTCCCCTTTTAGACTGTGAGCCCGCTGTTGGGTAGGGACCATCTCTATATGTTGCCAACTTGTACTTCCCAAGCGCTTAGTGCAGTGCTCTGCACACAGAAAGCGCTCAATAAATACGATTGAATGAATGACTGAATGAACCCAGGAACTTCTGATTCCCAGGCTGGGGTTCTATCCACTAGGCAACGTTGCTCCTCAAAACCCTGATTTATGGCACTTGCCACCCCCACCCCCACACCACATTGACAGATACCACCAGCTCTTCTCTGGGTGCCCTCGATCTAGGCCAGCTGGTCATCCCCTGAACCACTTAGCCCGGCCAATCAATCAATCAATCACCCAGTCTGACCAGAAGCTGGGGATGAAGCTTCAAGCCAAGGGATTGTCCCTTTGCCCTCTCCTCATTCCCAGTGCTTAGAACAGTGCATTGCACATAGTAAGTGCTTAATAAATGCTATTATTATTATTATTATTATTTAACACAAAGATTCTCACACGCCCGAGGGGACCTAGGGCCGCTAGGGACCCCAGCATCCCGACCCTCTGTCCTTTTGCCAGGTTGGGAGGTCCATCGCGATCCAACCCAGAACGGATGGACATTCTAGCAGCCCAATCTCATTCATTTATTGTCACACTTATTGAGCGCTTATTGTGTGCACAGCACTGTGCTAAGCACTTGGGAAAGTACAATTCAGCAATAAAGAGAGACAATCCCTGTCCACAACAAGCTCACGCTCTAGACGGGCGGGATATCGGATCGAAGTCTTCATTTAATAGTATTATTCATTCATTCAATCATATTTATTGAGCGCTTCTGTGTGCAGAGCACTGTGCTAAGCGCTTGGCAAAGTACCATTCAGCAATAAAAAAGACAATCTCTGCCCACAGAGAACTCACAGTCTAAAGGGGGGGATCTTGGAGTGGAATCCCCTCCCTGCGACCCCCTGCACAGCCCCCCCACCCCCCACACGCCGGCTTTAGTGGGGCAGGGAAACTGACTCAAGTCCTTGTGGACACATTTCGATCACAGGAAAGAGGGGGAGGGGGAAGGGGGAGAAAAAGGTGGGCTCAGTCATGCCCTGAAGTGCTGCTGGGGGTGATCCCCTCCCATAGGGAAGAATCCTCCCAGGTATCAGGGCAGCCCCAGAAGAGGGTGGGGGAACAGTCGTGTCCTGAAGTGCTCCTGGGGTTGACCCCAATCCCTAGGGAAGATCCCCCCCCCCCCCGCACCACCACACAAACACAGGTATCAGGGCAGACCACAGAAAGGGGGTGAGGGGACAGTCTGGTCCTGAAGGTCTGCTGGGGGTGACCCCCTCCCCTAGGGAAGATCCCCCCAGGTATCAGGGCAGCTCCAGAAGGGGGTGAGGGGGACAGTCGTGTCCTGAAATGCTCCTGGGGGTGAGCCCAAGCCCTAGGGAAGATCCCCCTCTCTCTGTCACACACACACACACACACACACACACACACACACGTATCAGGGCAGGCCACAGAAAGAGGGTGAGGGGACAGTCGGGTCCTGAAGTGCTGCTGGGAGTGACCCCCTTCCCTAGGGAAGATCCCCCCAGGTATCAGGGCAGCCCCGAGAAGAGGGGGGACATGGGGGGGACAGTCCTGTATTAAAGTGCTGCTGGATGTGACCCCAACCCCTAGGAAAGATTTCACCCCAACCCCAACACACAGGTATCAGGGCAGGCCACACAAAGGGGATGGGGGGACAGTCCTGTACTGAAGAGCTGTTGGGGATGACCCCCACCCCCAGAGAAAATCCTCCCGGGTATCAGGACACCCCCTAGAAGGGAGGGTGGGGGGCAGCTCATAGGGGAGACTGCAGGGTCTCGGGAGCCCCTAACCCTTCGCCCCAGCAGCAGCCCCCTCCCCCGACCCCCAGGGAGGATGGGGGGAGAGGGATGGGAGGCAGGAAGGGGTGGGGGCTGTGGTCGGAGCCCCCGGCCCGGCTGGGCCCCGGTCCTAGAGCCATGTCTTTTTGAAAGGTTATCAAACAATCAGTGGTATTTATTGAACCCTTATTGTACGCAGAATGCGGTACTAAGCACTTGGGAATGTACAATACAATAGAGTTGGTAGAAACATTTCCTGCCTATTACGAGTTTACAGTCTTGGTTTATGACAAAAACCAACTGACAGTAAGACCTTAAATTAAAACATCAGTTCAAAATAAAAAAAAATCAATGGCATTTATTGAGCAGTCTATGGACAGGGCACTGTACTAGGCACTTGGGAGAGTACAATACAACAGAACTAGCACAGATGTTCCCTTCCCATAACGAGCTTACAGTCCGGAGGGAGAGCCAGACGTTAATACAAAAAAATAGGTAACAATATAATTTAAAGATAAGTACATAAGTGCTGAGGGGTTGGGGCAAATATCAAATGTCCAAGGACCACAGATCCAAGCCCCCAAACTTCCCAGATTGGGGCAAGATTGAAGAAGTCATTTATCAAAGAGAGCTCGCAAAGAGATTTCCTCAGGATATTTTGCCCTTGGCTGAAATGCCTCTAGACCCATATTTCCACAGTTTGAAAATTACTGTACAGATGTAAGTCAAAACAGAATAATAATAATGGCATTTATTAAGCGCTTACTATGTGCAAAGCACTGGGGAGATTACAAGGTGATCAGGTTGTCATTCAATCATATTTATTGAGCACTTACTGTGTGCAGAGCACTGTACTAAGTGCTTGGGAAGTACAAGTTGGCAACATATAGAGACAGTCCCTACCCAACAGTGGGCTCACAGTCTAGAAGGGGGGAGACAGAGAACAAAACAAAACAAAACAAAATAAAATAAATAGAATAAATATGTACAAATAAAATAGAGTAATAAATATGTACAAACATATACATATATACAGTTGTCCCATGGGGGGCTCACAGTCTTAATCCCCATTTTACAGATGAGGGAACTGAGGCCCGCAGAAGTGAAGGGACTTGCCCAAAGTCACACAGCTGACAAGTGGTGGAGCCGGGGTTTGAACCCAAGACCTCTGACTCCAAAGCCCGGGCTCCTTCCACTGAGTCACGCTGCTTCTCTAAAATCGATCCTCCCCTTGATTCTAAGGAAAGATAGTACTGTGTGGTAGACAGGGTTGCCTGAGAAAAGCAAGCCAAATTTTCAGGTTCCTGTCCCTTGGTTCCTAAGTCCCCATCTGTCTGGGGGTCACCTGCTCTGGGGGCTTAGGGATGGAATGGGGGTTTGGATACAACAAATTGTCTGACAGACTTAGGCAGACAGGCAGAAGGTGTCTGCTGGCTTACCTTCAGGCCTGGATGGGCTCTCTCAGAAAAAGCAGTGAATTCCACTTGCTGAGCACACAGTCGCCCAGCTGAGAGCAATGCAAGTCACCTAGTGGGCGGAGCCTCGGAATGGTGGCACCTGTGAGACAGGCCATCCACTTAACCCTTGCCTGGAACTAGCAGGTCTGTCCCTGAAGGCCCTCTCTGCACCCTGGCATGGGCTTAATACCTCAATCCCCCCTCCTGAGTACTCCGTTTAATAATAATGTTGGCATTTGTTAAGCGCTTACTATGTGCAAAGCACTGTTCAAAGCGCTGGGGAGGATACAAAGTGATCAGGTTGTCCCATGTGGGGCTCACAGTCTTAATCCCCATTTTACAGATGGGGTAACTGAGGCTCAGAGAAGTGAAGTGACTTGCCCAAGGTCACACAGCAGATATGTGGCAGAGCCGGGATTTGAACCCATGACCTCTGACTCCAAAGCCCGTGCTCTTTCCACTGAGCCACGCTGCTTCTCTTTATTTTAGAAGGTCTTTCCCAATCAATTGTATTTATTGAGCACTTACTTTCATTCACGCATTTATTCACTCAATCACATTTACTGTGCACTCACTGTGTGCAAAACACTGTACTAAGCACTTGGGAGAGTACAATATCAATAGAGGGACACATTCCCCACCCAAAATGAACTTACAGTCTAGCTTCTAGCCAGAAACCCCAAGCTGGAGAGATTCTTTGCATTTTCACTGTAGCCTGGTTTCCCCGGCCAATTCCCGCAGATGTGTGGGGCAGACTGGTGACTGGGAAGGGGCACTGGGGGGAAATGGGAAACCAGGCCCCATCCCCCATGGGGACTGCTAGGATAAATAATAGTAATGATGATGGTGTTGTTAAGCGCTTATTATATGCCAGGCACTGTACTAAGTGCTGGGTGGTTACAAAGCAAATTGGGTTAGGCGCAGTCCCTTTTCCACGTGGGGCTCTCAGTCAATCCCCATTTTACAGATGAGGTAACTGAGGCCCAGAGAAGTGAAGTGACTTGCCCAAGGTCACACAGCAGGCAAGTGGCAGAGCCAGGATTAGAACCCCTGATCTTCTGACTCTCAGGTCCATTCATTCATTCATTCAATCGTATTTATTGAGCGCTTACTGTGTGCAGAACACTGTACTAAACGCTTGGGAAGTCTAACCACTCCAGATCATTGCTAGAAATGAAGTCTGCTGGGAAAAGAAGGTCTGAAGGCTAGTTTGGTGCCCCCAGGGCTCTTTGCCCAAGGTCACACTACAGACAAGTCAGGGACTGTGGCCGACCTGACTATTCCGTCTCTTCCCCGGAGCTCAGGACAGCGCTTGGCTCATAATAAGCACTTCAATGATGCAGTGATTGATTATGATTCAATGTAGGAAAGATCAGCACACTGTCATAGGGGAGACACAAAGGATTCAACAAGAGGAGGAGCCGAAGCAAGTAGCAAGAAATGGCCAGTGAAAAAGTGAGCAGTACAAGTAGATTATCATATTCCACCAATCTATATATCAGTATATACCTACATACTGAAATGCTAATAGAGCTACTGGCAATGCTACAACTTAGGGTGTTGGTAATTAATCAAAAAAGGCTTCCTGGAGGAGGAAGAGGGGGTTTCTGGAGGCATTGAGGATGGGAGGATATGTGGCAATGTGCTTGCTGTTTGTCAAGCATTGTAATAATAATAATAATAGTACTTGTTAAGCACTTATTAGGTGCCAGGCACTGTACTAAGCACTGCTGGGGTAGATACAAGATCCGGTCTACATGAGGGATACAAGATAGGTCCCAATTTTACAGTTAAAGAAACTGAGACCCAGAGAAGTGATTTGCCCATGGTCACACAGCAGGAACGTGGAGGAGCAGGGATTAGAAATAACTGTGGTATTAGTTAAGTGCTTATTTCTATTTATGTCTGTCTCCCCCTCTAGACTGTGAGCTCACTGTGGGCAGGGAATGTGTCTGTTGTTCTATTGTCCTCTCCCAAGCACTTAGCACAGTGCTCTGCACATGGTAAGTGCTCAATAAACACAATTGAATAAATGAATTAGAACCCATGTCCTCTGAATCCTAGGCCAGAGCACTTTCCAATAGGCAACTCTGCTTCCCGATCCTCTTTAGATAGGAGGTCACAATAGGGGGCAATGGGAAGCAGACCGCATTATTGGAAAGAGTACATGCCTAGGAGTCAGAGGACCTGGGTTCTAATCCCAGATCTGCCACTTGCCTGCTATGTGACCTCAGGCAACTCACTTAACTTCTCTGGGCCTCATTTTCCTCATCTGCAAAATAGGGGCTCAATCCCTGTTCTCCTTCCCCCTTAGCCTGTGAGCCCCCATGTGGGACAGGGACTGGCTCTGAACTGATGATCTTCTATCTAGCCCAGCGCTTACTACAGTACTGGGCACATAATAAATGCTTAACGAACAGCATAGTTACTATCACTGAATAGGAGACGAAACATTTGTGAGCATTTCTAGACTTGTAAGCTCCTTGAGAAGAAGCGTGGCTCAGTGGAAAGAGCATGAGCTGGGGAGTCAGAGGTCATGGGTTCAAATTCCAGCTCTACCAACCGTTAGCTGTGTGACTCTGGACAAGTCACAACTTCTCTGTGCCTCATTTACCTCATCTGTAAAATGGGGATTAAGACTGTGAGCCCCACATGGGACAACCTGATCAGCTTGTATCTACCCCAGCGCTTAGATATGGAGATCTCTCCATACCTCCCCAGCTTTGCGCATAACACTTAGCAAATGCCATCATCATTATTATTATTATTATTATTGTGGTCAGGGAACATGACTCCCAAACACTGAGTACAGTGCTCTGCACATAGTAATCCCCATTTCAGAGAAGAGGTAACAGGCACGAAAGAGTGAAGTGACCTGTTTAAAAAAAAAAAAAATCCAAAAAACAGGTGGCAAGAGAAATGAGAAAAGCACCTGCATTGATCAATCTCCCACAGAATGGCCAAATCAGACTTCCCGGAAGGATAATGATGATTGTTAGAATTGAGAGACAGCCCTCTTTGAGCTTACAGTTTTCCTCCACCCCTGCTCTCCTTCTCCTCTTCTCCTTCACAGCCTCTCTTTTCCCCCTTCCACTTTCCCCATCCTTCGCCCCCACTCCCTCCCTTTCCCTCCTTCTCTTGGCAAGGAAAAACTAAGGAGCAGACATTTGGAGATGACAGCTTATGGCCAGAGAATACATCAGTCAATCAATCAGTGGTATTTATTCAGTGCACACTACCTGTACTAAGTGCTTGGGGGAGTATAAAATGATAGAGTTACTACCCTGCTCCATATCTAGGAAATGCTTAACAAACCCCCGGAGATAACTGAGAGGAAATGCTGGTGGGTTTTCCAGGCTCATTCCAAGCAATGAGGGTCCACAGTGACTCTTGTTTTGTGGTTTCAGTGTAAACAGGCTGGGAGCACCATTGCTTCCTTCAAACAGCTGGACACTTATGATGTGTGTGTGTGTGTGTGTGTGTGTGTGTGTGTGTGTGTGTGACATTATCTGTTGGGGAAAATAAAGGGCCACACATGACTTCTGGGATAAAGTTCATGCTGTCGTCTTAACCTTAATCCGTTTTCTTTCAGCAAAAGAATGTTTTCAAGGTCTTCGAGCCTTAATTTGGGGGTGGAGGGGTGCAAGTGTGCTCGCGACAAGTCAAGTGAGCTAAAAGGGAAACAGAAAAGCTGCAAAAGCAGAATGATTGGTTTCTGGTCATATACGTGGAGACTGATCAGAAAATGGGGCAGGGAGACCCCACAACTTTTTCTTAAATAATAATTGTTAAGCACTTACTACGTGCCAGGCACTGTACTAAGCACTGGGGTAGATAAAAGCTAATAGGGTTAGATATAGGCCCTGTCCCATATCGGGCTCACAGTCTTAATCTCCATTTCACGAAAGAGGTAACAGGCACAGAGGAGTGAAGTGACTTGCCCAGGGTCATACAGCAGACAAGTCGCAAAGCTGGGATTAGAACCCAGATCCTCTGATTTCCAGGGCCAAGCTCCTTCCCCAAGCCATGCTGTTTTTCTGCATCTTTTACCCACTCCAAAACTTAATAGACTGCTTAGCACATAGTAAGTTATTAAATACTATAGTTAATACAGTGCTCTGCACAGATACTCAGTAAAGAGCACTGATGAATTGATTGAGCAATCTGGCAATCTGGCTGGGATCTGTTTTCGCTAGTGACCGCACTGCTTGAAGGCAACTAATATATAAACATCATGGCCTACCACAAAGAGCCAAGACCTAACAAATACAATTAAAATAGTTAAAATAAAATAAAAAAAGATGATAAGAGAAATGAGAACAGCACCTATGCTGACCAATCTCCCACAGAATGACCAAGTCGGACTTCCAAGATAGAAATAATAATAATTGTGTTATTTGTTACGCACGTATTACGTGCAAGGCACTGTACTAACCACCAGGGTAGATACAAGATAAACAGATTGGACACAGTCCCTGTCCCACATTGAGCTCATTTTACAAATGAGGAAACTGAGGCACAGATAATGATGGAGAAGGGCGAGTCAGGGGTGTTGGATGGTCCATGCTGGGTTACTAATGCAGAGTCAGGGATGGGGAGGGAAGAGTCAGGAGAGTTGGATGGTCACACAGTAGACAAGTGGTGGGGCCAGGAGGAGAACACCCCAAGGTCCTCTGACTCGCAGGCCCGTGCTTTTTCCATTCATTAAATCGTATTTATTGAGTGCTTACTGTGTGCAGAGCACTGTACTAAGCACTTGAGAAGTACAAGTTCTCAGTAACTCCGAATGGTTTGGGGTTACTGGTCAAGGTTTTGCCAGGACAGAAGACCAACTACCAGTCTCTCCCCCACCCCCCAACAGGGCAAAGCCCCTGGCCAAGCATAGTCAGTCAATCCTATTCATTGAGCTTTTACTGTGTGCAGAGCTCCATACTAAGCACTTGGGAGAGTACGATATAACAAACACATTCCCTGACCAAAGTGAGTTTACAGTCTAAAGAGGGAAACAGACATTAATATACATAAACATATTACAAATACGGACATAAGTGCTTTGGGGCTGGGAGTGGGGATGAATATGGACAGCAAGCCAGGGTGATGCAGAAGTGAAGAAAAGGAAAAGAGGGCTTAGTCAGGGAAGGTCTCTTGAGGATGTGCCTTCAATAAGACTTTGAAAAGGGGGAGAATAATGGTCTGTCAGATATGAGGTGGTAGGGTGTTCCGGGCCAGAGGCAGGATGTGGGCGAGAGGTCGGTGGCGAGACAGACAAGACTCAAGGTAGAGTGAGAAAGTTAGCATTAGAGGAGAAAAGTGTGTGGGCTGGGTTGGAGTGTAAGCAGTGAGGTGAGGTGGTAGGAGGAGGCAAGGGGATTGAGGGCTTGCAAGCCAATGTTAGCTTGGCCCTGGGACGGTCAGTCTTCTTCAGCTTTCCCCGCCAGGACAACGGACAACAGATGATCCTCCCTGCCATCTCTGACACGCGGCTCCTCCTTCCCCTCGCTCTCCTCCTCCTCTCTGGATCACCCCTCCAATCCCCACGGGACAGCTCAGCTTCAGGAAAAGTGATTCTACAGGGTTCTGAAAACCCCCGAGATTTTCTAGTAATTCCCAAACCCCCAAATCTCTTGGAAACAGGGCAAGCAGCAGCCGGGTGCAATCACTCCTAAGAGAAACTGATAGATGGTTATTGACAGATCACCATCCACCCAGCTAATTCATTCATTCATTCAATCAATCGTATTTATTGAGTGCTTACTGTGTGCAGAGCACTGTACTAAGTGCTTGGGAAGTACAAGTTGGCAACATATAGAGACGGTCCCTACCCAACAGTGGGCTCACAGTCTAGAAGATGAATTATGCCAGCTAACTTCTCACTGAACTGCACTTAGCAGATCACTGGGTAATTAGATTCTGCTGCTTCAGATGCTCCTGCTGACGGCAGGGGTGAGGAAACGTCAGACTTCTAAAGCCATACAAGCCCCGAATCTGCAGAGAACAAGTCCTGACCATCAAGAAAAGCCCGTTGGCATCAGGTTCACAGGGCAGGCTACCGGGTGATGACGCGTAGACTCTTCATGTGAATTAATCAGGACTATAAGTGATGAGCTCCACCTCGGGACTCCCATGTCTCACCATTTCTTCAGGTTTTAATCAATTAATTTGATGGTATTTATTGAGCTCTTACTGTGTGCTCAGCACTGAACTAAGCGCTTGGGAGAGCACAATAGAACCTAGTTTGCAGACCTGTTCCCTGCCCACAACAAGCTTACAGTACAGAGGGACAGTCTAGAGTCATCAATCAATGATATTTATTGAGTTCTTATTGGGTGCCGAGCACTGTGCTGAGTATTGGGGAAAGGACAACACAACATAGTTGGTAGACACGTTCCTGCTCACAACGAGCTTACCCAGATGTTTGTAGTGGAAAACAGGATGAGTTGGAAGTTCTCTTCACTAAGAAGTAAGACTCTCATCCTACCTTTCTGAATGCTCCTTTTTTTAAAATGGTATTTGTTAAGCCCTTTCCTATGTGCCAGGCACTGTGCTAAGCGCCAGGGCAGATACTGGTTGATCAGGTTGGACACAGTCCATGTCCCAAATGGGACTCACAGTCTTAATCCCCATTTTAAACTCGTTGAGGGCAGGGAATATGCATCGGGATTAATTTATATCTATCGCAGCACTTAGTACTGTGGTTGTAATGGTATTTGTTAAGCGCTTATTATGTGCCTGGAACTGTTCCAAGTGCTGAAGTAGATAGGAGCTAATCAGGTTGCACACAGTCCATATCACACATGGGGCTCACAGTCTTTATGTCCATTTTACAGATGAGGTTACTGAGGTACAGAGAAGTGAAGTGACTACCCAAGGTCACACAGCACACAAATGGTGTAGACGGAACTAAAACCCAGGACCTTCTGACTCCAAGGCCTGGGCTCCATCCACTACACCACACTGCTCAACATATACCATGATAATAATAATAATAACAATAATAATGATATGGCTTCAACTACCACCTCAATATAAATGACTCCCAAATTCATCTCTCCAACAATCTGTTATGAGAATGAGAAAAGATTTTTCTTCTTGGACAGTATCACCAAGTCATCCATTATGCTTCCCCTCTACTGTTTCCCTTCTTTGTAATTTATATTAATGCCTGTCTCCCCTTCTGGACTGTAAGTTGATTGTGGGCAGGGACTGTGTCTCCCAACTTGGTAGTATTGGACTCTCTCAAGTGCTTTGTACAGTGCTCTGAATACAGTAAGTGTTCAATAAATACCACTGATTGACTAATGAACTTATCATTATTATATAATAATTATCAATTCCACAAAGATTTGGAGAAACTCACTGTAGCATCCAAAAATACCTGCAACCAAAAAAAGTGATTATAATAGGAAGATTTTACCATTTAGACTTGTAAAAAAAAAAAAAAAAAGTCAAACTCATGGTATTAGCCCCATGTGGGACAGGGACTGCGTCCAACGCGATTTGCTTGTGTCCACCGCAGCTCTTGGTACAGTACAGTTACTTACACATACTAAGTGCTTAACAAATGACATTGTTATTACTATTATTATTGATAGTAGTAGTAGTAGTAGTAAGAATAAGATGATGATGATGGGAATTCAATACCTGTTATACCTCCTCCTCATCTGTGAGTTCCATGTGGGACGGGGACTGAGTCTGACTTGATAATCTTGATTCTACCCAGTGTTTTGTACAGTGCTTGACAGTGGACATTTAACAAATGCCACTGTTAATTATTATTATTATGCAGGAGAGCATGGGGGCCTGCTAGTTTCTCATCATATTTATGTACTCTCTCTTCCTCCACCAACTTATTAACTAGAGAAAAGTGGTTCGGCTCAGCAGGGAACACTGGTGGAGAGGCCACATTGGAGATTAATCAATGGGGTTTATTTTATGCAGAGCACTTTACCAAGCACTTGGGAGATTTCAACAGAGCTGGTAGAAATGATCTCTGCCTTCAAGCGTCTTGCATTTTACTGGGGGAGGCAGACACTGCGTGTGTGCCCGCCCAGGAGAACTACCTGTACTTGGGGGTGTATTATATAGGCAGCGTGGCTTAGTGGAAGAAGTATGGGTTTGGGATTCAGAGGTCACGGGTTCTCATCCCAGCTCCGCCCCTTGTCATCTGTGTGATTTTGGGCAAGTCACTTCACTTTTATGTGACAGTTAACTCATCTGTAAAGTGGGAATTTAGACTGTGAGCCCCACCTGGAACAAACTGAATACCTTGCATCTACCTCACCACTTAGATTAGTGCCTGGCCCATAGTAAGCACTTAACAAATGTTATTAGTAGTAGTATTATTTTGAGTTGTGTGCTTGGATGTGCTTGTATATGCCCACCTATGGTCTTCGTGCTGTGCATGTGCGTGACTCCACCCCACCTTGCCCCGTCCTACCTCATCTCACCTCTTCTATAACTCAACCCACCCACTCCGCTCCTCTAGTGCTAATTTTCTTACTGTGCCTCCATCTCACCCCTGATGCTTAGCACCTGCCCTGGCCCACCATCCCTCCTCACATCCAACACACAATTGCTCTATCCCCTGAAAACCCTTATCAATAGCCCACCTCCTCCAAGGGGCCTTTCCAGACTAAGCCCTGCCTTTCCTCATCCACCACTGGCAGGAGCCTAGGAGGCAGGTGATTATGGATTCTAATCCTCACTCCTCCACCACTTATTTGTTATGTGACCTCAAGCAAGTCATTTGTCTTCTTGTGCTTTAGTTACCTCATCTGTAAAAGACTCCAGCACCCTTAACCTGCCTGGCTAAGAGTGAAGAAAGGAGATCTGTGGGTGTGGCGGGGAAAATAGAGAGAGCGAGCAAGCGAAAGAGCCAGAGGTTGTCAATCTACAAGTTGCAAGCTGCTGACATCACTTCTGCTTTGATTACACAGCTGATATCCCAAAATTATAACCCTTTTGGGGAGCACGGCCAGCTGCCAGGGGGCTCAAGGGACTCAGGAGTGACAAAGAACATATACATTTTATTGCATACAGATGCATCTGGGGTTACAGAGCCCAGGCCACCAAGTGGATAGAGCAGGGAGGAGGAGAGGAGGGGGCCAGACCATGCCATTTCTGTTGGTAGGAGGGGGGGAAAAACCACTTTGCACCTTCCCACTGTAGGATTTGCTGCTAGTCCTCTCCACCCCTCATTCTGCTTGTCCAGGAGGGATGGAGGATATAGGGTCATCACACACATGCATACAGACATGCACACCCCTGACTACTTCTGTCCCTGTACCCCACGGGCACCCCCCTCGAGCGGGAAAAGGGAATCTGTACTCTTGAAGCCAGAGCTGGCCAGATGACTCCCAATGGACGTGGGCAGGAGGAAGTCGCACTGTCTATAGAATTAAGGGCCCCGGCGCGACTTCACACCTGCTCAGGGTCCACGGAGCATCTGTCCAGAACCCTAGACTCCTGTTTCCAGAACCCTCTCCCCGTTCAAAGAGGGGCGGCCCCTCTCATCCTGCTCTGGTCCCGGCCCTCGCTCTGTCACATGAGACACACACACCCCTCCATCAGCTCCTGGAGTAGCAAGGGACTGGTTTGGCACCCCTGATGCAGTGTTTGACCCTTGAGCCCCCAAAGGAAATGGCATTGTCTGGAAGGAGGGGGATACAGTTGTGGGCTGGGGGGCAGGAGGGTGGGTGGCCAGGGGGAAGCAAGCTGGTGCCAACCAATTTCCTCACGGTGGGGCTGGCGCAATCTAGGAGTGTCCATGGCATCTGCTGAGTAGCTGCTCACTCTTCCACTGTCCACGGGGGCTGGTGGTCCAGTTTGGGGCTGTACTGCGGCTTCCTGGCAACAGATGTGACAGTTGGGTGAGGCGGTGTACTGCAGCCCACCCCTGGGGAGAGTGCCAGCCCATCACAGTTGGGGGTGAAGGATTCAGAAGGTTGGGATGGGTCTCCAGTGGGGAGCCCACACCTCCAGCCAGGGAGCAGGAAGTCAGATGTTGAGAGGAGCCTGCTTAGGGGGCATTACTGGGTCAGGTTGAAGTGGGTCACTGCTCTGGTTTGTGGACTATAAGGATGCAATGGATTGTGTTTATGTGTAACAGAAAATAGGATCTCTTCCCTATACTCTCACGAGTATAGCCTAGTGCCCTAGACCTAAGTGCTCAATAAATGTCATTCTTTGATTCCTCCCAATTTCCCGTAACAGAGCTCCAACAGTCCCAAGGTTAGAGCATGACACTAACCGTTCTGTCCGCACCAACAGGTCCTTCGGGAGGCAGGGATGGACCAGGAGACCGGGTCTCCCAGGATGCAGCTGGGGCTCACGCTCCTTCCTTGGCCCTAAGGATACACTTAGTGAGATAGGGCAATCTCCCTCTGCCCCCCTGTTGGGGTCAGGGGGTGCTGGTGCCTGTGCCCAGCCCCACCTGTGGCCCCACCCCGCAGCTGGACTGTCTCCTGCAGACTCACACCAGGAAAGAGAGAGAGAGAGCAAGACAGAGATAGGCAGAGACAAGACAGAGCAGCTGCCACTCACACACCCTGCAGGAGAGGCCCTGGCCGGCTTTATCACCCCAAGGTAGGAAACCCCAAGCAGTCAGAGGTTCCCCCACAGAGTCTTAGACCCTGCCGATCCCCCCCACCCCCACTTCCCCAGTATCTTACCTCAGAGCAGGATTGTCTGGGAGACTTCTCCAGGGGCCAGAAAGAAGCTGGGCTTCTGCCTTCTCTCCTCCTGCAGAAGAGGCCCTGACTACTTTCCCAGGGCCAGGCTGGTCCTCCAACCATGCTCCTCCTCCATTGAGGCATCGGACGCCTAGTCTGGTCTGATTTGAGTCAGACCCCACCTCATTAGGCACCCTCTTTGCCAAGTGGGTGTAGGAGAAACAGCCCCTGCCCACTGGGAGCGTATAATCTAAGACAGTCAGTCGATCATATTTGAGCTCTTACTATGTGCAGAGAACAGTACTGAGCCTTTGAGAGGGTACAACAGAACAATACAACCAAAGCAAGCTCTGCCCCCAACAAGCTTACCATCTAGAGGGGGAGGCATCAACTTTGGAACAACATGGTACAGATGTTTCAAAGTGTTTAACACTGCATAGCACACATGGACCCTGCTCTCACAAAGCTTTCAGTCTACATGACAACCATTAAAAGTGAGGCGCACACGGGTGGAATGGTACATACAAGCTCGGTACAGGAAGTCGCACACACTGAACCCAAGGCAAGCTTGAATCGGCGGTACGAGTAGAAAAAAACAGTAAATCAGTACATAGAGTGAAGGATGGCAGTATTGCATTAAGCAGCAGTAATGTTTACCAAATGCTATTTGTCAGAGCACTGTACTAAGAGCGGGATGAGGGTGAGATGCTTCAATTGCTAAAGACACCGATTTCAATCAGTCAATTGTATTTTTTCAGCCCTTATTATCAGACAGATTCCCTGCCTACTATAAGCTTACAGTCTCGAGGGGGAGACAGACATTTAACATAAATGTCATCCATTTAAATAGGAGCCACGACGAGTCAGGGGAGAAATCAACTGAAAACATTTTACAGGCTAGGTTCCAACTCAAGGAGAAATTTGCACTTTGTAACTCAGTCTCCCAGGCACTCAGTAGGGTTCTCTGCCTCTATTAAGTACTGAATGATTACTGTTGGTGACTCAGCTTCTGCTGCTACAACCGTGCTTGTGTTTGTGGTGCTTTGGGTCAGTCTGGCATATTTATTGAGCACAGAGCACTGTATTAAGTACTTGGAAGAGTATAACAGAACAGGCACAACCCCCACCCATAACCAGCTTACAGTCTACTCCACACAGGTTCAGCCACTGAACCCCAACTCATTGCTGGGCTTTTGGGGGGCTGTAATGGAGTCCCACAAGGCACAACATGTATCTTGGTGTACAGGTATTGGGAAGCCCAAAAAGAAAGTCTCCAGATGGCAAGCTGCAGTCGGCGCAATCCTGCCCTTGAGGGGCACATGACGGTACCCCCAACCCACTCCTTCCCAACAGTGGGTCTCGGTTCCTGCCCCTGGAGGCTCACAATCTGACGCTCTGATACGGATGCTTCTGGGACCTGCCCACGGCGCTGAATCCACTGGGGACAGTGGAGGTTTCCAGGGACTGGATGCGTGTCCTCCTTGTGGATGATGGGGGGTTGGTGGGGGGTGGGGTGGGCGGCACGAGCCTTGCAAAAGCAGCCCCCCACCTCCTACCACAGTCCTGGCGCAGGGTCCCACGATGAGTTTGTGCAAGGTCACTGGCCTTAGTGACTTCATGGTTGAGTGGGAAATACTAGCTGGCTTGGGTCTGGCAAGAGCACCAGAGGAGGACACAATGACAGAGACACACACAAACAGGCACACAGAGACAATGAGCATGCACCCCCATGCACCCCATGGTTTTTTCCCCATCCCTCTCTCCCCCAACAAACTATCATCTCTGGATCCAGAGCACCAGTCTGTCCCCTGAAGACAGACTGCATAACATCACAACCCCTCACCTTCCTCCGCTCCAGAGACATTTTTTTGTCCCAACCAAGTGGAACACTTCTTTTCTTGGATCCCAGACTCATCTCCAAGTCAGCAAAAAACAAAACCTGTGTAGCTCGTAGCAGGCCCTGGCCCTCTAGGACATGAGTATTGGAATCAAACCGGAGGCTGGGCCACGACCACTGTCAACCACACACAGTGTCCAACTTTCTACCTACCCCACCACTTCAAACAATACTTGACACATAGTAAGCACTGAACCAATACCATCATCATCACATCAGCCTTATGGACAAGTCATTGGTATCAAACACATTCCCCATACCACCCTCAGCCCTCTCCATAGCCAGAACATCAATAATGCAGTTGACATTGACTAGTGAGCCCTGTCCATTCCCTCCCCTGCACCCCCATCACAAGTGTGTGTGTGCACACGCACACATACACACACACACACAATCTCTCTCTCCCTCCAGCTTTATCCACCACGTCCTGGATAAATTAGTACAGTAGATATCAGTTATCCAAATGCTAGATTATCAACCCAAATCATTGACATGAATAAACACCCCCCCCCCCCCCCAAACACAATCATATTTATGGAGTACTTACTGTGTACTGATCACTGGACAAGAGAAGCAGCATGGTATAGTGGGTAGAACTCACGCCTGGGAGTCTTCTGAGAGACCTTGGGCAAGTCACATGACTGGGCCTCAGTTCATTCATCTGTAAAACAGGGATTGAGAGTGAGCACCCCATGTGGGATAGAGACTGTATCCAATCCAATTTGCTTGTATCCCTTCAGGTGCTTAGTACCGTGCCTAGCACATAAATATCACAATTCTTACTAGTCCAAAGCATTTGTGAGAGTATGCTGTGACTCCCAACTGCAGCCCCCTCCCCCACCTCCAAGGTGTCACCTTTACCCTTTCAGTCAGTTATCCCAGATTTAGGTCTCCCCTCCCCACCACTAAACTTCAAATCCTAGATCCCAGTCCATTCCTCAACCTTCCCCCCCCCAGCCCCCCCCAAACACCCTAATCAATAAAGTCTCAAAGTAGCCTAACCTTAAGCACCCAAGTCATTTCTGAGTCATCCATATAAAGCCAACTCTGCCCACAAGCCACCCCACCCCCAATCTAGTCAACAATTAGCCCAGCCTTAAGTTGTCCCCTAAAAACATCAACCCAAATCCCTCCTGAGCTATCAGAAACCAACCCATCTTCCCCACACCCATCGGTACTGCCAATTCAATAGGTATCAACTATCAGGCTAAACAAAACATAAGATAACCAAGGGGACATCACAGGTTTTGCTGACCAAACTTCCAGAGAAACATACTCCATTTCTTCTCCGCAGCCTAAAGGAAGTAGTGCCCAAGGGCCTTACATGGGGTAGGGAGAGTTCCAGAAGCTTCTGGGGCTTTAAAGGGGCAGTGCCACTTGCCCCACTGAAGCACATCTAGTGGAGAGATTGGGTTTCTGAGGATGGGGGTGTAGGATCAGGGAAAGAAAAGCTAGAAGGTGAAGGAGAAGGACTGCAACTGCCCATTGTTAAAAGGATCTGGAAATCATCCTTCATTATAGACCCCTGCAACCCATTCACAGACTCCTTAATGATTGGGTCTAGTTCTCAACCAGTGCTTTCCCAGCATTTAATGTAGTGCTTTGCACCCAGGAAGGTATTGAATAAATAAGAATTGAGCAGCATGATATAGTTGATAGAATATGGGCCTGGGAAACAGGGACCGTATCAACCCAGTTTGCTTGTCACCACTCCAGTGATTAGTACAGTGCCTGGCACATAGTAAGCACTTAAATACCACAACTATTATTACTACTAAGCACTTGGGGGAGTACAGTATCACTCCCAGTATCACTGCAGCCCCCTTCCACACCCCCAAGGATCACCACCACTGCTTCAATTAACCCAGACTTGGCTCTCCCCACCACGCCCCTCAACTTCAAACCCTTGAGCCCAGCCCATTCCTCAACTCACCAAAATTAATCAAGTCACCATCACAGCTGAATGGAAGATAAACCAATCAAGGGGGCATCCACAGACCCTGGGCAACAAACCCCCAGAGAGGCACACTCTATCTTCTCTCCACAGCCTACAGGAAATAGCACTCATGGGAGAAACCCAGATAATAATAATAATGTTGGCATTTATTAAGCACTTACTATGTGCAAAGCACTGTTCTAAGCACTGGGGAGGTTACAAGGTATTCCTAGGGTTTTAAAGGGGCACTGCCACTTGCCCCTTTGAACAGTACCTAGGACCAAACCTGGGTTTCTGAGAGTGGGGCTGTAGGATCAGGGAAGAAAAAGGCAGAAGATCATTAAGTAGCAGGGTTTGCAGCTGCCCCTCCAGCACTTAAAACAGTGCTTGGCACATAGTAAAAACATAATATTATAATTATTCTTATCAAAAGGATCTGGAAAAACATCCTTAATTCTCATCCTGTGATAGATAGATAATGGCATTTTTTAAGCGCTTACTATGTACCAAGCACTGTTTTAAGCGCTGGCAGGTGGCAGGGGTGGTGGTGGTAACAAGGTCATCAGGTTGTCCCACATGGGGCTCACAATCTTCATCCCCATTTTACAGAGGAGGTAACAGGCAGAGAAGTTAAGTGACTTGCCCAAAGTCACACAGCTGACAAGGGGCAGAGCCAGGATTAGAGCCCATGACCTCTGACACCCAAGCCCATGCTCTTTCCACTGAGCCAAGCACTTAGTACTGTGTTTTGCACCCAGGAGGATAGTCAATAAATAAAAATTGAGTAGCATGATATAGTGGGTAGAGCACGGGCCTGGGAGTCCAAAGGTCATGGATTCTAATCCCCGGTCCACCACTTCTCTGCTGTTCAACTTTGGGCAAGTCACTTCACTGGGCCTCAGGTACCTCATTTATAAAATGGGAATTGACCCCAATTTGCTTATACCCACTCCAGCACTTAATACAGTGCCTGTACTAAGCACTTAAATATCACAAGTATTATTATTTCTAAACACCTGAGTGAGTATAATGTAACTCCAAACTACAGTCCACTCCCCAACCAAGGTGTCACTAGAACTATTTCAGTCCATTATCCCCAACTTGGGTCTCCCCTCCTCACTCCTCAACATCAAACCCTTGAGCCCAGCCCATTCCTTTACCCACTCAGTCACCGTATCATAGCTAAAGAGAAAATGAGCTAATCAAGAGAACATGCACAGACCCTACTCACCAAACCCCAAGAGAAACACAGCCCCTCTCCATTCCACAGTCTAAAGGAAAAAGCACCCATGAGCCCTACATAGGAGAGAGAAAGGCCCAGTGGCCTCTAGGACTTTAAAGGAACAGTGCTACTTGCCCTACTGAAAGGCACCTATTGGAGAGATTTTATTTGTGAGGGTGGGGCTGTAGAATCAGGGAAGGAAGAGGCAGAAGGTTATTAAGGAGAAGGGGCTTTGCAGCTGCCCATCATTAAAAGGATATGGAAAAAATCCTTAATTATAGACACCTGGTGCTCGGTCATAGCTGGAGGGGGAGGGAGTTTCAGATCAGAGAGAGAAAGTGGGCAAGAGGTCGGCAGTGAGATGGAAGTTGGTATTGGAGGAGTGAAGTGAAAGCAGACGCCACCGATAGTGAAATTCACTATGTAGGTGGATGTGTGACCGACAAGGCCAATGTGGTTCTCAAAGTCCCAGTCGCACTCTGCACACACAAAGGCTGCCCTTTGCTGTGCTGTCGTGTTTGATGTGTGCAGCATCTGGAAACTGTTTGGGCTCTTGCTCCTCATCTCCTGATTCTTAGGAAGCCTCTTCACCAAAAGAGCCGGTCCTTTCTTGAAAACAGTGGCTATTTCCAATTAACAGTGTGAAAACAGTACGAATCAAGCAAAAACTCAAGGCTGTCCATCACCTTGCCCCCTCCTACCTCACCTCTCTTCTCTCCTTCTATAGCCCAGCCCACACCCTCCGCTCCTCTGCCGCTAGCCTCCTCACTGTACCTCGTTCTCACCTGTCCCACTGTCAACCCCCGGCCCATGTCCTTCCCCTGGCCTGGAATGCCCTCCCTCCACACATCAAGCGCTTAGTACAGTGCTCTGCACATAGTAAGCGCTCAATAAATACGATTGATTGATTGATTGATCTGCCAAGCTAGCTCTCTTCCTCACTTCAAAGCCCTACTGAGAGTTCCCCTCCTCCAGGAGGCCTTCCCAGACTGAGCCCCCCTTTTTCTCTCCTCCTCCCCATCCCCTCTGCCCTACCTCCTTCCCCTCCCCACAGCACTTGTATATGCACTTGTACAGATTTATTACTCTATTTTACTTGTACATATTTACTATTCTATTTATTTTGTTAATGATGTGCATTTAGCTTTAATTCTATTTGTTCTATTTTGACACGTCTACATGTTTTGTTTTATTGCCTGTCTCCCCCTTCTAGACTGTGAGCCCGTTGTTGGGTAGGGAGCATCTCTATATGTTGCCGACTTGTACTTCCCAAGCACTTAGTACAGTGCTCGGCACACAGTAAGCGCTCAATAAATACAATTGAATGAATGAATGAATGAATGAATTTATTTACTCCTTGAGGATGGGGTCTAATTCTCATTCAGTGCTTTCCCAAAGCTTAGGACAATGCTTTGCACCCAGGAGGATAGTCAATAAATAAGAATTGAGGAGCGTGACATTGTGGATAGAACACAGGAGTCAGAAGGTCATGGATTCTAATCCCTGCTCCACCACTGGTCTGCTGTTTGATCTTGGGAAAGTCACTTCACCTCTCTGGGCCTCAGTTACACTTTCTGTAAAGGGGGATCGGGATTGTGAGCCCCATGTGGGACAGGGACTGTGTCGAACCCCATTCGCTTGTAACCACCCCAGCGCTTAGTACAGTGCCTGCCATTATTAAGAATGAATGAATGAGTCAATGAATGAACTCAAGCTCTTCCCTGAGGCCTCCCCAGTCCCCATGACCCACTGCCCCCACCACTCTGCCTCTCTTTTTTGTTTTTTGTTTCCTTTTTAATGGTATTTGTCGGGCACTTTCTGTGTGCCGCGGGGACCCCCAGGCCTGGGCCTTTTCCACTAGACCGTGCTGCTTCTCTCCTTTCTGCTTCTGTCCCGTTCAGCTTCTGGGGCAGGACTGTTGGCATATGAAGCAGGTAGAGGAGGCCAAGTTTGGGAGTGAGAGGACCTGCGTTCTGCCCACCTTGAGCAGCTCTCTGCCAGCTAAGGAATTTAAACTGAATGGGTCCAGAGTGATGGATCAAAGGAGAAATTCAGCCTCACAATGGGGGGGGTCTTTCATTTCCACACTGCCAAGGGCATCAATCACGAAGTCCTATTTTTTGAGTGCTTACTGAGTGCAGAGCACTGTATTAAACACTTGGGAGAGGACAATATAACATTATTAACAAGGACATTCCCTGCTCACAGCCAGGTTACATTCTAAAGGGGGAGACCCACGATTACATAAATAAATAAATTACAGATAAGGACATAAGTGCTGTGGGGCTGGGAGAGAGGATGAATAAACAGATCAAGTCAGAAGGGAGTGGAAGAAGAGAAATGGAAGATTTAGGGAAGGCCTCTTGGAGGAGGTGTGCCTTTATTAAAGCTTTAAAATGGGGGTGAATAATTGTCTGTCAATATGAAGTGGAAGGGCATTCCTGGCCAGTTCAGGACATGGGCAAGAAGTCATTGGCAAGACAGATGAGATCGAGGTACAGTGCGAAGGTTGGCATTAGAGGAGCGAAGGGTGCAGGTTGGGTTGGCGTAGGAAAGTAGAGAGGTGAGGTAGGAGGGGTGAGGGGATTGAGTGATTTGAAACCGAAGGTGAGGAGTTTGTGTTTGATGTGGAGGTGGACAGGCAGCCACTGGAGGTTCTGAAGAGCTGGGGGACATGTCCAGAACAGTTTTAATAATGATAATAATAATAATAATAATGTTGGTATTTGTTAAGCACTTACTATGTGCCAAGCACTGTTCTAAGCGCTGAGGGGGGATACGAGGTCATCGAGGTTGTCCCACGTGGGGCTCACAGTCTTCATCCCCATTTTACAGGTGAGGGAGCTGAGGCCCAGAGAAGTGAAGTGACTTGCCCAAAGTCACACAGCTGACAAGTCCCGGAGTCGGGGATTAGAACCCATGACCTCTGACTCCCAAGCCCATGCTCTTTCTGCTGAGCCACGCTGCTTCTTGCGGTTTTGTAGAAAAAATGATCAGGGCCGCAGAGTGAAGTATGGACTGGAGTGGGGGAGAGAGAGGAGGCAAGGAGGTCAGCAAGGAGACTGATGCTGCAATAAAGGCGGAAGAGGATGAGTGCTTGGATTAATATGGTAGCAGAGATGATGCAGAGTGGAGGGCAGATGGGGGAAAAGGGCTTCCCTCAGTCTTTCAAGAATGTAAGCTCAATAGGGGCAGGGAATGTGTCTGTTAATTCTGTTACATTGTCTTCTTCCAAGTGCCCTGTACAGTGCTCTGCACAGAGCAAGCGCTCCATAAATACCACTGAAGCCGCTAAAACAATTTCATCAAAGTGTCCCCTGAGAAGAGGCTGCAGAAACGTACAACGTACCAGTAGTTTCTTGGTTGGGGAGGTGGTGGCTTCTGAATAATAATAAAAATAATTGTGGGATTTATTAAGCACTTACTACGTGCCAGGCACTGTAGTAAGCACAGGTGTGGGTACGAGCAAATTGGGTTGAGCACAGTCCCTGTGCCACGTGGGGCTCACAGGCTTCATCCCTATTTTACAGATGAGGGAATTGAAGCCCAGAGAAGTGAAGTGACTTGCTCCACACAGCAGACAAGTGGCAGAGCCAAGATCAGAACTTAAATTCATTCTAATTACCAGGTCCAGGTTCTAGCCACTAGGCCACACAGCTTCTCATCACCTCACTGCCTCCTGGATCCACTCTTACTCACAGCCCTAATGAAAGACACTTGGAAGATGGACTTTTTTGAACCTCATAATGTAGACGTTTTTCTTTCCTCTCATCCTTCAGCATGCCATTATTTTATCCAAATTTGCCCTTCATCTGTGCTCCTCATTTTAGGGAGGCGGAATTTAGGGGAAATGGGGGAATTTTATGGCTCTTTAAAGGCACATCTCCTCCAAAAGGCCTTCTCTGATTAAGCTCTCATTGAACCTGGGGAAATGGGGGAATTTTATGGCTCTTTGAAGGCACATCTCCTCCAAGAGGCTTTCCCTAAGTCCTCATTTCCTCTTCCTCCAATCCCTTCTCTGTCACCCTGCCTTGCTCTCTTTATTCACCTCCTCCCTCAGCCCCACAGCACTTTTGTCCATATCTGTAATTTATTTATTTACATTAATATCGGTCTCCCCCTCTAGACTGTAATGCAATGTGGGAAGGGAATGTGTCAACCAGTTCTGTTGTTTTGTACTCTCCCAAGCAGTTAGTATAGTGTTCTGCACCCAGTAGGCACTAAATAAATAGCATTGATTGATTGACTGGCTCTTAGATTGAAAGTCGAGGGTCTGGACAAGGTCCCGTGATGCTTTCTCATGCTGCCAACAAACAGCCCAGTGGTGGGGAATAGATTCTGGAGCCCCAGGTGGGACAGAAACTTTGTCTGAGGTGACTGTCTTTAATCAATCGATCCATAATATTTACGGTGCGCTTACTGAGTGCAGAATCCTGTACTGAGCACTTGGGAGAGAACGATAGTACAGAGTTGGTAGACACAGTTCAATCAGTGGTATTTATTGAGTGCTTACAATGAGCATAGCACTGTACTAAGCATTGGGAGAGAACAATAGAACAGAGTTGTTAGACACATTCCCTGGCCACAAAGAGTTTACAGTGTGGGGGGTGGGGGGCAGACATTAATATAAATCAATATATTACGGATCTGTGCATAAGTTCTGTGGCACTGAGAGAGGGGTGAATAAAAGGTCTACTTGTTTAGTTTTGTTGGCTGTCTTCCCCCCTTCAAGACTGTGAGCCTGTTGTTGGGTACGGATTGTCTCTACCTATTGCCGAATTGTACTTTCCAAGCTCTTAGTAGAGTGCTCTGCACACAGTAATCGCTCAATAAACACGATTGGATGAATAAGTGAAAAGGTGCAAATCGAAGTGTGAATGCACGGCAGAAGAAAATCTATCTTATCCAGTGCTTGGTGCGGTTTTTAGGCACAAAGAAAGTGCTGAATAATTACCATCATTACTGTACACACCTTGCTTCTGCTGCAAGCACATAGGACAGTTGTGGAGAGTGGGAACACACACACACACACACACACATACACACTCCTCACTCCCACCCCCTTCCAAGAAGCACTTCATTCATTCATTCACTCAATTATATTTATTGAGCACTTACTGTGTGCAGAGCACTGTACTAAGCGCTTGGGAAGGACAATTCAGCAATAGAGACAATCCCTGCCCACATCGGGCTCACAGTCTTTAAAACCCATTTCTTCCTTCATCTTATAAGGTATTTTAGTGTCTGTTTTTCCGACTAGATTGTGCACTCCATATAGGCAGGGATTGTGCCTGCTAATTTTATTGTTCTCTCTAAATCAATCAGTGGTATTTATTGAGCACTTCCTATGTGCAGAGCATCATACTAAGCACTTAAAAGAGAACAATACACAGAATTAGGAGACACATACCCTGCCCATAACAAACTCCCAAGCACTTGATATTGTGTTGGGTAAATCCTATTCTAGAACTCAATTCTACTGTTCTCTCCCAAGCGCTTAGTACAGCACTCTGCACGCAGTAAGTGCTCCATAAACACCATTGACTGATAGACTGATTAGTGACAGGCCAGGCATATTCACTGGCTTGAGTTGTGACTGATATCCCAGTGATCAATTATCAGTTTGGAAATTCCTGGATTGGTTTCAGTTTAGTGCCAAGAGCACTTGGGTCTTTCAGCTGGCTCCTTGATGTTCTCAAACCTTTCCAGCTGAACTAAAGCTAATTCCTGTGGAATGAGTTAAGTCACTTATAGAGATAGCAACTTAACCACAAATTGCAGATCCTAAGGTCCATAATGAGGTAGAAGATAAAGGGGAATGTGGGGTGATCTCTAATAATATGAGGATTTTAGATTAAGTCTACACTAGCGAATTCTACATACTGAAAAGGCAGAAAAAAACTCCCTTCCTTTAAAGTTCTGGTAATAGAATTTTTTGGCCTCAGTTGGTGGAATTATTTGCTGGTTCAGGTCCTTCTCCCCCTCCACTAAGGACATTGAAACAACATTGAGATTCTCTGAAATCTGGGTGAAACAGCCCTCTTCCCGTCATTCAGCTGTATTTATTGAGTGCTTACTATGTGCAGAGCACTGTACTAAGTGCTTGATTCCCCCATTTTCCCCCTCTCTTTGGGGAGTGGAAGTCGGTGGGGGAGGGAAAATATAACCTGGTCTCTGATAACAAGAAGCAGAGTGGACTAGAGGACAGAGCCCCGGCCTGGGAATCAGAAGGACCTGGGTTCTAATCCCAGCTCACGGGAGACAGTGCCTGGGGCATAACACAACCTTGTCTCCGATAAAGAGAAGCAGCGTGGCCTACTGGACAGAGCCCAGGTCTGGGAATCCGAAGGACTTGGGTTCTAATTCCACTCTGCTAACTGCTTGCCGTGTGACCTTGGGCAAGTCACTTCACTTCTCTGGGCTTCCATTTCCTCAACTGGAAAATGGAAACTGTTTTCCCCTCATACCAAAACTGTGAGCCCCATGTGGGACAGGGACCGTCTGACCAAATTAACCTGTTCCCAGAACTTAGTAACAGTGCTGGACATACAGTAGGTGCTTAAAAAATACCATCAAAAAAGGAAAAATAGATAAACACCCTGCCTTGTCCCGCTCCAGGTGCTGGCCATCTTGATGGATGAGTTCCCAGATGTCGAGATCTTCTGTGATGTGCTGGAGGCAGCCGATAAATGAGATGTATTTGTCTACATCCTTCTTAGCCAAAGCAGAGTGAAGCTGTTTAGTGCAACAGGTCTCAGGTCCTGGACATCCACCTCAAGGTGGGTTAAGGCAGCCTGAGGCTGCTGGGGCCTGTCCCCAGTTCTGGGCCTGGCACTTCCACTTTTTATTTTTTAAGGTATTTGTTAAGCACTTACTATGTGCCAGACACCATTCTACACACTGGGGAAGATTCATTCATTCATTCAATCTTATCTATTCAGTGCATACTGTGTGCAGAGCACTGTACTAAGCACTTGGGAAATGCAAGTCAGCAACATATAGAGCCAGTCCTTACCCAATAACAGACTCATGGTCTAGAAGGGGGAGACAGACAACAAAACAAAACACGTAGACAGGTGTCAATCGTCAGAACAAATAGAATTAAAGCTATATGCACGTCATTAACAAAATAAATAGAATAGTAAATATGTACAAGTAAAATAGAGTAATAAATCTGTACAAATATATATGTACAAGTGCTGTGGAGAGGGGAACGAGGTGGTGGGGGGGGATGGGGAGGAGGAGAGGAAAAAGTTTGTTAAGAGCTTACTATGTTCCAAGCACTGTACTAAGCACTGGGGTAGATGTGGGAAATCAGGTTGGACACAGTCCATGTCCCACATGGGGTACACAGTCTTCATCCTCATTTTACAGACAAGGTAAATGAGGCACAGAGAAGGGAACTGACTTGCCCAAGAACACAGGGCCAGAATTAGAACCCAGGTCCCTGTGATTCCCGGACCTGGGTTCTATCCACTAGGCCATGCCGCTTCTCTATCATTTGGATTTGTCCACTTTGGCCAACCTTGTCCTGTCATGAAAGGCATTGGGAAGGGGTAAAGTGAAAATGGATAAAACCGCTTTGCTTCAGAAACGATGTCGGCCCGCAAGTGTGCAGGGACAATAATGGTTTCAATCAATAGTATTTATTGAGCATTTCATGAATGCAGACCACTGCAGAAGACGCTCAGGAGAGGGAAATGCAATAGGGTCAGTAGACACAATACCTGCCCATAAGGAGCTTAAATTGTGGTACTTAATTGCTTACCAAGTGTCAGGTCCTGAACAAAGCACTGAGGTAGGGACAATATACAGAGCTAAGACAAAGCCCTGGCCCATATCATCATCATCAATGGTGTTTGCTGAGCACTATTGCAGAGCACTGTACTAAGCACTTGGGAGAGTAAAAACAGAGTTGGTAGACACATTCCCTACCCACCAGGAGCTTATTTCCCCAAAGCATTTCTGCACCAATCAACCAATAATAATGATGATGGTATTTGTTAAGTGCTTACTATGTGCCAAGCACTGTTCTAAGTGCTGGGGTAGATACGATGTAATCAGATTGTCCCATGTGGGACTCACAGTCTTAACCCCCATTTTACAGATGAGGTAACTGCCAGAAGCCACGCTGCTTCTGGCATTGACTGAGCAGAGCACTGTACTATACCCTTGGGAGAGGAAAATACACCAGAGTGGCAGGCATGTTCCCTGCCCATCGGGCTCACAGTCTAAGTAGGAGGGAGCACTGTTGATTCTCATTGGACAAAAAAGGAAACTGAGGCCCAGAAGTGCGGTGACTCGGCCCAAGGCCAACCAGTAAGCAAGCAGCATGGCCAGAATCAAAACCCAGCCCTTATGACTCCCCGGCAAGCCCTCTACTAGGCCCCACTGCCTAAGAAAGATGGTCCAAGTGGCTCCTAGCCTTGTTCTAAGAAACCCCATCCTGGATCCACAGGTGGGCTGAAGAGCCTTCCATGAGAGACTCTCACCCCCCAGCTCCAAGCCTGCCAGGCTCACTTTCTCAGGATGCTCGTGGCCTAGGAAGCCGGGGGGCAGGCCAAGAGGGGAGCTTGGGATGCCCAGGTTAATAGCCACCTCTTCCTCTTTTCTATTGTTATAGTGTACTCTCCCAAGCCCTTAGTACAGTGCTCTGTGCACAGTAATCATTCAATAAACACGACTGCCTGACTCTTTCCAGATGCCACCCGGGTGATGGTCGCATAAGAGGGCACTACTGGTGGCAGGGCTTTATGGAAGATGGGTCTAGCCCGGTGCTGCCCTCGCCTTTGGGAGAGCAGGGGTCGAAGGAGAGGGAAGAGAAGAGTTGAGCTGAAAAAGGAGTTATTTGCTTCATGCAAAGAATCTCCAGCTTTGACTTCTCTGTCTAAGGTCTTCCAGGCCAGGATATAGTACCAACAGCCAACTAGCCCTAAGGTTACATCTGATAACCTTAGCTTACTTAACTTTTGGGAAGCATCATGACCTAGTGGCAAGAGCTTGGGAGTCAGAGGTTCTAGGTTCTAAACCTGCTTCGCCACTTGTCTGCTGTGTGACCTTGGGCAAGTGACAACTTCTCTATGCCTCAGTTACCTCATCTGTGAAATGGAGATTAAGAGTGTGAACCTCATGTGGGACAGGGACTGTGTCCAACCTGATTACCTTGTATCTACCCCAGTGCTTAGAACAGTGCATGGCATATAGCATTTAACAAATACCATAATTATTAATTATTATTATAAAAAATATTCCTCCCTAAAGAGAACAAACTCGAAAGATAAACACCCATCACTAATGACTATATCTAATTTTCAAACATTAAGTAAACAACACACCACAGTCCCTTCAACCGGTTCCCACAGCCTTGACCTTAACGCCTGAAATGTTTATCCTTGGTTCTAATCTAAAGGGGGCTTTGTCTGCATTTTATCGCTGATAGATATTCTATTTTGGGTGGGTTTGACTTTCAGTACTTGGAGATTAATCGTCATTGGAAACAAAATTTTGAACCATTCACATGAAAGCTCGATTTCTGATCCAGAGGAAGAGGAGGTGGGCAAGATTAGTGGATTTGGTCAATCACAGAATGTGGATTCTGGCAAAGTTAATCAAGTGCTTTTGTTCTCATTAAGGTTGTGGTGAATAAACATAAAACAATTTGAAATTATAAATCACGGTAAAAAAAGCTTTCTTTCTGGACAACAGCTTTGATTTTAATTTAGTTCTCCTTCCTCTGTTATAATGCCTAATTAAGGCATCTGTTAAAAGTCTATAATATTAATTTAACAGGGGGATTCTAATGGAACTTTATTGAAATTATCCATTTAATTAACCTCATGGGCCTTTAATAGATGTCTTAAGTAGACATCATTAACGAGAGTGCTAGACAAATGAAAATCAGACTCAAGGGCATGTGCGCACTATCAAGTGTCATAATAATAATAATGATGATGATGATGATATTTGTTAAGTGCTTACTATGTGCAAAGCACTGTTCTAAGCACTGGGGAGGTTACAAGGTGATCAGGTTGTCCCACGGGTGGCTCCCAGTTTTAATCCCCATTTCACAGATGAGGCAACTGAGGCACAGAGAAGTTAAGTGACTTGCCCAAAGTCACACAGCTGACAATTGCCGGAGCTGGGATTTGAAGTGTACACACATAAGTATGTCTGTATATTGTGTGTGTGTGTGTATCTGCATTCACTTTTAACCAGCATAAAAAGTCCCTTACTTATAGCAATTATGGTATTTATTAGGCACTTACAGACACTGTACTAAGTGCTGGGGGTGGATACAAGGAAATCGGGTTGGACACAATCCCCGTCCCACATAGGGCTCACAGTCTTGATCCTCATTTTACAGATGAGGTTACCGAGGCACAGGGAAGTGAAATGACTTGCCCAAGGTCACACAGCAGACAAGTGGCAGAGCCGGGATTAGAACCCATGGCCTTCTGACTCCTAGGTCCAAGTTATATCTGCTACAGCATACTACTTCTAGTAGTACAAACCAGTTCCAGTATTAAGTCCATAATCGGGCATCATCAACACATAAGACAAATTTCTGCTTGAAGGAGATGCACCTGAATTCCTGACTTGTTGTTGCAGAGTTGGGAGTGAATATCTGAGTTTAATTTTTGCATCCAGGCACATCGATCAATCATGAATATTTTTTGAGCTCTCACTGTGTGCAGATCACTCTACTAAGTGCTTGGGAGACTATAATAGAAATAGTAAACATGGTCGCTGCCCTTAAAGATCTTACTATCTAGTGGGAGAGACTGACACTAAAATAAATTACTGAAGATGGAAATAATAGAGTGTATGAGATATGTACAAAAATACTTTGGAGGAAGCATGACTAACCGAGAGCTTGGGACACAGGAAAGTGCTTCAGAAGTGTGCAAAGATGCAATTTGGGGGGGATTAGAAATTAATCCATAAGGACCTCTTGGGAGAGGTGTGATTTCAAGAGGGGAAGACCCATGGCCTGGCAGAGATGAAGGAGGAGAGACTTCCAGGTAGCAGGAAGACCATGAGCAAGAAGTCGGTGGGGAGAGAGAAGAGAACAAGGCACAGTGACTAGATTAGCTCGAGAGGAAAGAAGAGAGACATCTGAGGTGAAGTAGAAGGGAGAGATGGATTGAGGGCCTTAAAGCCAATAATTAGGAATGTCTACTTCACGTGGAGAGAAGTTTTTGAGTTAAGAAGTTTTTGAGGAGTTGGGGAGATGGGGGCAGAACTCTGTTTCAGAAAAATGATCCCAGAAGTGGAGTGAAGTATCGACTGGAGAGAGCAGAAAAAAAAGGATCTTGATTCATTAAGAGGATTCGGGGAGAATTTGAGGGGTTCGGTTTTGGACAGATTCATCTGACCTGGGGATTGAGCCATGTAGAGATGCCTTAGTGGCAGAAAGAAATGTGAAATTGTAGGAAGGAAGAGAGGTCAGGGACAGTAGGGTAGATTGGAAAATCATCTATGTCGACTTGGTAGTTGAGACATGAGAGCATCTGAGTTCACCAAGGGAATAACGGTGGTTAAGAAAAGAAGGGGATCCAGAACTGAGCCCTGAGGGACACCCACAGTTATTCAATCGTATTTCATTCAATTATATTTTTTGAATGCTTACTGTGTGCAGAATAATGTACTAAGAACTTGGGAAAGTACAATATAACAATAAACAGGGACATTCTCTGCCTACAATGACCTTACAGTATAGAGGGAGCTTGGAGAAACCAGTCTCAGTGGAGCTAAGGGGGTAGAAACTTGTTGGAGGAGGGTCAAGAAGGGAGTTGGAGGAGAGAAAGTAGAGGAAGCAGGTGTTTGCAGTTTGGTGGAGGAAGTTCAGAAGCAATGGGAGTCTATTGATGGGACAATGGATGGATGGATTGGACAGGTGGATCAAGGGGAGGTTTTCTTCTTTTTAGCCCAGGGGACACATTTCCCCACTCCTCAAGAACCTCCAGTGGGTGCCCATACCAAAGAGAAACTCCTTTCCACAGCCTTTAAAGCACTCAATCACCTCACCCCCTCCTAACTTCACCTTACTGCTCTCCTACTACAACCCAGCACCCTAGAATGATCCCCTGATAGCAACCCATTCTCTGTACCTTGAATTCACCTATCTCACCAATAACCTTTCGCCCACATCCTGCCTCTGGCCTGGCCTGCCCTCCCTCTTCATATCCAACAGACAATGACCCTCCCCACCTTCAAAGCCTTATTGAAGGCCCATCTCCTCCAAGAGGCCTTCCCTGACTAAGCCCCACTTTTCCTCATTTCCCACTCCCTTCTGTGTCACCTTGATTCTCTCCCTTCATTCACCCTTGCCCTCTCAGCTCCACAGCACTTATGTACATAGCCGTAATTTAATTTATATTAATATCTGCCTCCCCTTCTTAGATTGTAAGTTCGTTGCGGGCAGGGAATGTGTCTGTTATAGTGTACTCTCCCAAGTGCTTAGGATAATACTCTGCAAACAGTAAGAACCCAATAAATACGATTGGATTGGACTGGATTGGTATGGGTGCTTTTAAAGGGAGAGAGGAAGAAGCCACTAGACAGGTTGTTCAAGATCAAAGTCAGAGAGGGAAGAAGAGTTGGAAGAGGGAAAAGGGTTAGGGTCAGAAGTGCTGGTGGAAGGTGGGTAGATTTTCAAAGCAAGAAGGTGTCATCCTTTGGAGACTGTGGAGAAGGATGTGAGAATGGATGTGGGACAGAGAGGGCTGAGGGGGAGAAGGGAAGATCAATTAATCAGTTGATTGTATTGATTACCTGGGTACCTAAAATGTTGCCCCAACTAATGCTGTATATCTCACATACAGCAGCGTGGCTCAGTGGAAAGGGCACGGGCTTTGGAGTCAGAGGTCATGGGTTCAAATCCCAGCTCTGCCAATTGTCAGCTGAGTGACTTTGGGCAAGTCACTTAATTTCTCTGGGCCTCAGTTCCCTCATCTGTAAAATGGGAATGAAGACTGGGAGCCCCACGTGGGACAACCTGATCACCTTGTAACCTCTCCAGCACTTACAACAGTGCTTTGCACATGGTAAGCGCTTAATAAATGCCATCATTATTATTATTACAAGCTATTTTTCTCCTTCTTCCTCCAAAAAACCAAACTTTTGTACCCCAAAAAGTGTCCCACATGCAGTGCTGTCTTCTACGTTTAGCTTCCACAAAAATATTTCAGTAATTATCCTGAGTGACTGAAACATTCCCAACAAGCAATGGCATCACGTTTTTTCACTTCCTCTGGTCTTCCGCTCTGCAAATAACTTTAGCGTCCCTCTGCCCAAAGAGGTTGCCAGTTCCTCGACGACAGATGGAATAGATGGTAGGTGGTAGACTGGAAGCTACAGTGTAAACCCTAAACTGTAAGCTTGTTGTGGGTCGGGAACGTGTCTACCGACCATTTGTATTGTTCTCTCCCAAGTGCTTAGTACAGTGCTCTGCACGCAATAAATTCTCGATAAATACCATTGATTGCCTAATTGATAAGTGCTGTTCTATTGTACTCTCCCCAATTCCTAGCTGAGTGCTCTACACATGTAAGGGGCTCAGTAGGCTGGGTTGACTGAAGCAGCGTAGTCTAGTGGAAAGAGCATGGGCCTGGTATTCAGAGGACCTGGATTCTAATCCCGGCTCTGGCACCTACCTGCTGTATGACCTTGAAGAAGTCACTTAACTTCTCTGTGCCTCAGTTTCCTTCATCTGCAAAATGGGGATTCTCTCTCCTCCTCTGAGCCCACTGTGGGTTCCAACCTGCTTAATTTCATGATCCCCTGGGCTTAGAACATTGTTTGACACATAGAGAAGCAGCGTGGCAAAGTGGAAAGAACAAGGGCTTTGGAGTCAGAGGTCATGGGTTCAAATTCCGACTCTGCCAATTGCCAGCTGTGTGACTTTGGGCAAGTCAGGTAACTTCTCTGTGCCTCAGTTCCCTCATCTGTAAAATAGGGATTAAGACTGTGAGCCCCCTGTGGGACAACCTGATCACCGTGTAACCTCCCCAGTGCTTAGAACACTGCTTAGCACATAGTAAATGCTTAATAAATGCACCATTATTATTATTATTATTATAGTAAATGCTTAACAAATACCATAATCATCATCACCACAGAACAGTGCTTTGAACATAGTAAGTGCTTAATAAATGTCATTATTATTATTATTACCAGTCCATAGGAACTATCTACAATTACCTGTGACAACTGAGGCTTAAAAAACCAATACCCACTCCCTGACCATTCTCTAAAAACTTAGTTCCCACAAGGGATATGGCAATGTGCCTGTTCTGACAATATCCAGGGCAAAAAAAAGATGGCTTGCTTAGTCAATCGTATTTATTGAGTGCTCACTATGTTCAGAGCACCGTACTAAGTGCTTGAAAGAATATAATGTGACAATATTGAGAAGCAGCAATGTCTAATGGATATAGTACGGGCCTGGGAATCAGAAAGACCTGGGTTCTAATCCCGGCTCTGCCACTTGTCTGCTGTCTGACCTTGGGCAAGTCACTTCACTCCTCTGCGTCTCCGTTACCTCATCTATAAAATGAGGATTAAGACTGTGAGCCCCACAGGGGACATGGACTGTGTCCAACCTGATTAGCTTGTAACCAGAAGCTTTAGAACAGTGCCTGGCACAAAGTAAGCACTTAACAAATACCATTAAATATATATATATATATATATATATAAAACAGTCGTATTCCCTGCCCACAACAGGTTTACACCTCCAACATATCACTTGTCAGATTCTCTCTGCTTAGGTCTATGTAGGCTGACCTGGGCTTATCTCTTCGTTGGTATTTTTGTTGGAGTTGATTTGTCTTCTTAGCTCCATACCTTTCTGCCTCCTTTGTTGGGCTTGCTGATTGCATATTGATTTCTCACTTGTCACTGACGAATAGAGGACTACTTTTGTTGAGCCCCAGTGTTACACACTTACAGGAAAATAATTTGAAACAAATAATCTAACCCAAATCACCTTAAACCAAGAAGCGAGAGATAATTAAGGCTTTGAAGATTGATCCAAAGGAACTTGGAGTACTCCCCCGTCTTCCCCCACTGCAAAACTCACTGCTGCAGTCTCAGTGAGGAGGAAATATTTCTTCTCCAAACCTGGATCTAGCCTGGGAATATCCCAAGCTCCAGGGAGTCTGAGACCTAGAAGGGTCTATATGAAAATTGTTTGACTAATTCCAATCTCCCAAGAACACTTTGGCTTCCCTTATCTGGCTTATACAGATGATGGCAAGGATGATGATGGCATTTGTTAAGCGCTTACTATGTGCCGAACACTGTTCTAAGTGCTGGGGTAGATACAGGGTAATCAGGTTGTCCCCCGTGGGGCTCACAGTCTCCATCCCCATTTTACAGATGAGGGAACTGAGGCTTAGAGAAGTCAAGTGACTTGCCCAAAGTCACACAGCTGATCAGTGGCAGAGTCAGGATTAGAACCCACAAACACACCTTATTGGCTTTTTCCACTAAGCCAAGCCGCTTCTCATATGAAAACATTTTGGCTGCAAACTATTCAGAAAACTGTGGTCAAAGTGAACTATGTAGATCATGTTCCCATGAAAACTGCGGATAAGGTACGCTTAGCTTAGACCATCCGCAGGCTCCAGGCACGAAGTGTGATTGCAACGAAAGCATCCCTGGGGCTTTCAGCCCCATTAATGCCAGAAAACCTCAATGTAGCACGCTGATAAAAGGCAGCCTGTGAAAAAGAGTATTTCTTCAATCAGTTTTTTTCAGTTCTCCCTCAGAAGTAGGCAGGGATCAATTTTTTAAAAAATCCCCAAGCGTGTAAAGTGCAACGTCATGTCGAAGGGAACGGAATTACTCAGAAGTCTACATTAGGTCAGCAACCAATCATTCATTCAATCATATTTCTTAAGCCCTTATTGTGTGTAGAGCACTGTACTAAGCACTTAGGAAAGTACAAATCAACAATGAAGAGCGCCAATCCCTGCCCACAATGAGCTCACAGTCTAGAATGGGGAGACAGCAATACAAATAAACAAACATCAATATAAATCAATAAAATTACAGATATATACATAGCTGCAGTGGGGCTGGATGACAGGGGAAGAGCAAAGAGGGCAAGTCAGGGAGTTACAGAAGGGAGTGGGAAATGAAGAAAAGTGGGGCTTAGTCTGGGAAGGCCTCTTGGAGGAGATGGGCCTTCAGTAAGGCTTTGAACGGGGGGAAGAGTGTAATTATCTGTCAGATTTGAGGAGGGAGGGCATTCCAGGCCAGAGGCAGGATGTGGGCCTGGGGTCGGTGGTGAGACAAGCAAGATGGAGAAACGGTGAGAAAGTTAGTACCAAGGGAGCAAAGTGTGTGGGCTGGGTTTTATAAAGAGAGAAGCGAGGTGAGGTAGGAGAAGGCAAGGTGATGGACTGCTTTAAAGCCAGTGGTGAGGAGTTCAATCAATCATATTTATTGAGTGCTCCCTGTATGTAGAGCACTGTACTAAGTGCTTGGGAGAGTACAGAATAACAATAAACAGATACATTCCCTGCCCACAACGAGCTTACAGTCTAGAAGGGAAGACAGACATCAGTATAAGTAAATAAATTACAGATATGCACAGTATTCATTCAATCATATTTATTGAGTGCTTACTATGTGCAGAGCACTGTACTAAGCACTTGGGAAGTACAAGTTGGCAACATATAGAGACGGTCCCTACCCAACAGTGGGTTCACAGTCTAGAAGAAGGAGACAGACAACAAAACGAAACATATAAACAAAATAAAATAAATAGAATAGTAAATCTGTACAAAATAAATAGAGTAATAAATCTGTACAAACATATATACAGGTGCTGTGGGGAGGGGAAGGAGGTAGGGCGGGGATGGTGGGAGGGGGAAGGAAGGAGAGGGCTCATTGTGGGAAAGCCTCCTGGAGGAGGTGAGCTCTCAGTAGGACTTTGAAGGGAGGAAGAGAGGGAGGGAGGGAGGGAGATGAAGCATAAACCGTACTGTCGTTTGAGCAAGGGCCCTGGTGGTTTTCATTTAGTCAGGTTATCACCTCTCCCCTTCCTCAGAGTAGGAGATTCAGGGCAGCTTTATTAACACTCCTTGTTCAGAAGCTCTCAGTCTTTGGCTAAATACCAGTGTACCTAAATAAACATTCCTGGCATTTATATTCTGCTGAGCCGCTTTCTTAGAAACAACAACGCTAAACACTTTTGTGTTTACCTAGCACCTCTCCGTTGAAGAGCTCCAAGGCTTCACAGGTATTGCCTAATTAATCCGCCTCAGCCCTGCTAAGTGAGCAGGGGTAACATATGATTTGTTCACTTCTTGGGTGAACTCACCACTGTTGCTGCCGCTAATCTCTGCAGAGTGCCCGCACTGCCGAGATCTGTACAAAACATCCATTTCCTTTCGGGGCTGACACAAGCAGATTCATTCAGTAGTATTTATTGAGCACTTATCATGTGCTGCACATGGTACTAAGCATTCGGGAGAGTTCAATACAACAATCAACAGATGCGTTCCCTGCCCACAGCCAGCTTACAGTCTAGAGAGAGAGACAGACATTAATATAAATAAATAAATGACAGAAACGTACGTAAGTGCCGAGGGGCTGGGATTGGGGGATGAATAAAGGGAGCAAGTCAGGGAGACTAAGAAGGGAGTGGGAGAAGAGGAAGGGAGGGTTTAGTCAGGGAAGGCCTCTTGGAGGAGATGTGCCTTCAGTAAGGCTTTGAACAGGGTGGGGAGAGTCATGTCTGTTGGATTTAGAGGAAGTTTGAGGCCAGAGGCAGGATGTGAGCAGGAGGTCAAGGGCAAGATAGTTGAGATTGAGGTACAGTGAGAAAGTTAGCATTAAGAGAGTGAAGTATGTGAGCTGGGTCGTAATAACGATAATAATAGTAATAATAGTGGCATTTATTAAGTGCTTACTATGTGCAAAGCACTGTTCTAAGCGCTGGGGAGTTTCCAAGGTGATCAGGTTGTCCCACGTGGGGCTCACAGTCTTAATCCCCATTTTACAGATGAGGTAACTGAGGCCCAGAGAAGTTAAGTGACTTGCCCAAAGTCACACAGCTGACACGTGGCGGAGCCAGGATTTGAACCGATGACCTCTGACTCCATAGCTCGTGCTCTTTCCACTGAGCCACGCTGCTTCTCTTCGCTGCTTCCTGCCACGTTGTAGCAGGAGAGTAGCGAGAGGAGGTAGGAGGGGGCAAGGTGATTGAATGCTGTACTAAATTCTGGATAATCAGAATGCACCAGGGACTCACAGTCTAAGAAGGAAGAAGAATCAACCTTTGGAGCCTCAAGCCCAGGTTGTCGATGTCTCCTCCATTCCCACTCTTTTTTATTTTATGGTATTGGTTCAAAGCGCTTACTACGTTCCAGGTGCTGTACTAAGTGCTGGGGCAGGTAATCAGGTTGGACACAGTCCCTGTCCCACGTGGGCTCACAGTCTTCATCCTCATGTTAAGATGAGGTAACTGAGGCCCAGAGAAGAGAAGTGATTTGTCAACTGTCACACAGCAGACAAGTGGCAGAGCTGGGATTAGAACCCAGGACCTCTGATTCCCAGGCCTGACCCTATCCACGAGGCATGCTGTTCTTCTCTGCGTGCCCTGGTCCTCTGGGCCAGAGTCACGCAGGGGATGCACTATGAGAAGCAGTGTGGCTCAGTGGAAAGAGCACGGGCTTTGGAGTCAGAGGTCGTGGGTTCGAATCCCAGCTCCACCACATGTCCGCTGTGTGACCTTAACTTCTCTGAGCCTCAATTACCTCATCTGTAAAATGAGGATGAAGACTGTGAGCCCCCCGTGGGACAACCTGATCACCTTGTATTCCCCCCACCCAGTGCATAGAACAGTGCTTTGCACATAGTAAGTGCTTAACAAATGCCATTATTATTATTATTATTATTATTATTACCCTCCTTCCCCAACTCCTGGACAATAAAGCAATGGTTCCAAAATTCTTAAGGAGATTCTCAGTGGAAGTGAGGAGCTGAGTAGAATCAGCGGGGTCAGGTTCTTTGCCTTCTTCCGTGCCACTCTACTCCTTGGCTCTGAACGGCTGCTGAGGCTCAAAACTGGTTAAGGTCACGAGCACGGTGGGGGAAATTCTGAGATCCATTGGGAGACCGATAAGCCCCACGCTTGACCTTCTGGGGATTAATTAATGATGGAATTTGTTAAGCACTTACTATGTGCCAAACTCTGTTCTAAGAGCTGGGAGGGATACAAGGTAATCAGGTTGTCCCACGTGGAGCTCAGTCTTCATCCCCATTTTGCAGATGAGGTAACTGAGGCCCAGAGAAGTTAAGTGACTTGCCCAAAGTCACACAGCTGGCAATTGGTGGAGCCTGGATTTAAACCCATGACTGCTGACTCCAAAGCCCAGGCTCTTTCCACTGAGCCACACTGCTTCATGAGCCTCATGTGGGACAGGGACCATGTCCAACCTAACTTGTATCTACCCCAGTGCTTAGAATAGTGCTTGGCACAGTAAGCACTTAACAAGTACCATAAATATCATTATTATTATCCTGCAGGGTCAGTCCAGCCCTGGTTGGGACCAGGAAGAAGTGGGAGTTTGGTAGAGCTGTGGGGAAGAGATGGCAAGAGGGGGTGAATGAGATGTTCAGCTCCTTGGGGAATGTGTCTGTTTTCTTATATTGTAGAGAAGCAGCGTGGCTTAGTGGAAAGAGTCCTGCCTGGGAGTCAGAGGTCATGAGTTCTAATCCTAGCTCCGCCACCTGTCAGCTGTGTGACTTTGGGCAAGTCACTTCACTTCTCGGTGCCTCAGTTACCTCATCTGTAAAATGGGCATTAAGACTGTGAGCCCCACAAGGGACAACCTGATTACCTTGTATCCACCCCAGCACTTAGAACAGTGCTTGGCACATAGTAAGTGCTTAACAAATACCATTATTATTATTATTCACCCAAGTGCTTAGCCCAGTACTCTGTCCCTTTAGGACAGAGACTGTGTCCAACCAAATTATTTTGTCTCTACTGCGGTACAAGCACTTAAATACCACAGTCGTTATAATTTAGTCCCCGGGACCCTCATCTCCACTGAAGAGGAGGAAAGCAGCCCCTTCTGGGCCTGGAGATTCAATATATTTTTAGAAAGTTTATTGGCAAGTTCAGTACGACACACATGTCATAGCTACAGCTGGAATCCCACCCTCCTCCCTCCCTCGGTAGTGCTAACCAAGAGACTCACGTTCGAACCACGTGAGACCATGTCTCGACTGTGAGCCCCTTGTGGGCAGGGAATGAGTCTGTTATATTGTTCTATTGTCCTCTCCCAAGTGCTTAATACAGTGCTCTGCACACAGAAAGTGCTCAATAAATGTGACTGACTGACTCCTTAAGGGCAGGGATTGGGTCTTCTTCTCTTGCATTCTCCTATTTAGTGCAGTGCTCAGCACACAATAGATCCTCAGTAAATGCTACTCACTGAGTGACGTGATGTGATTTGTCTTTCAACCTCCTTCTGTTGGATCACCAAAGTTAGCTCCTTCTCTCATCGTTGGTGGATGCTTTCTCTCCCGTCACCCAAATGCTCTCCCCATTATAGGGAGACGTTCCTGTCAATGCATCAGAAATCAGGACGTCTCCCGTATAATTGTCCTTCTTGGCTATTCCAGTGTTACAGACCTTGCCATTTCTTGTCGGAAGCCAGCGGGTGGTGGAGATGCTCACTGAAGAATTTAAAGGCGGCAATAACTATTGAACACCCCATTATCTGGCTGCCTAATTAATGTAAATGATAGTTATCCCGGGCGCACCGAGGTTTATGTTACTCTGAGGAAAATCTACTAACAGCCAAGCTCGCCATTTCAGTGGCTTTTATAGAAGCCGACGCATTATGGCTTGATTGAGTAAGAGGCAAGTTGTCGCCCTAAATAATGAAGAGAGAAGGTTTAATAGTCACTATAAAGAGTGTCAGTCTGTGGGCTTTTATGCCCCCAGTTAATGTGATGGCAGGTGAGGGGTATTGAGGGGGAAGGATCCTGGGGGTGCAAAACTCTGGGGTTCTCGGCTCTGGGGAACTCTCCCACCGTGTGAGTTATGGGTGACTTGTGGAGGGGAGGAAGAGGAGAAAACAAAACTTCTCTTTCTTCAGGATCATTTCCCGCTGGGGAGTTGACTAGGGGTGTGAAGAAACCACCTTCCAAACCATCTCTCAAGTGTCTGACTGCACATGGATTGGACGGTCCCTGCCTTCTGGGAGCTTACAGTCCAAGGCAGACAGACAACTAAGTAAATCTTGTAAAAGACCTCACAGCCTGCTGAGAAAACACTGAACCAACCGGACTATGAATAAAGGGCGTCCCTTACCTACAAGCAGCGGGTCCCGTGGGTTTGGAGAGGTGGTGGATGGGGAGAGAGTTTGGGATGGTGTCTAGTCGGACAGCGTGGGGCTGGGATTTAAAGCATCATCTCAGTCTCTCCGGGTCAGTCTGCACCAGAGGGCATTAGGACCTTACTCTGTGGCTTGTATGAGGAAGTTGCATTCCACAGCCCTCCCCAGAGAGAGAGCTGGGTCACAGACATACCCCTGGCTTCCCCTTAACCACCCTCTCCAAATTATCCCACACTGGTTATCACCAAATCCCAAAAGCTTCAATCCTGGGAGCTCCCCCTTATTGCCTGATGCCCTAGGAATTTTCTCCTGGGAGATGACTCCATCTTTCAATCAGATGAAAGCGTATGTGTATGCCTTGCAGAGGGCTCTGTACCATTCCTAAACTACACTGGAACAGGAGAGGTTGAAACGGCAGGAGAATTTCCTCAGCCAGTCTGTCCTGAGGGTGAGTTCCTGGGTAACCAGGTTATCCCTGGTTGGAGAAGCAGCGTGGTTCAATGGAAAGAGCACGGGCTTTGGAGTCAGAGTTCATGGGTTCAAATCCCGGCTCCACCAATTGTCAGCTGTGTGACTTTGGGCAAATCACTTTACTTCTCTGTGCCTCAGTTACCTCCTCTGTAAAATGGGGATTAAGACTGTGAGCCCCCCGTGGGACAACCTGATCACCTTGTAACCTCCCCAACGGTTAGAACAGTGCTTTGCACATGGTAAGCGCTTAATAAATGTCATCATTATTATTATTATCCCAGTGCTTAGGACAGTGTCTGGAACATAGTAAGTGCGAAAGAGCATGGGCTTTGGAGTCAGAGGTCATAGGTTCAAATCCCAGCTCTGCCACTTGTCAGCTGTGCAACTTTGGTCAAGTCACTTCAATCAATCAATCAATCAATCGTATTTATCGAGTGCTTACTGTGTGCAGAGCACTGTACTAAGCACTTGGGAAGTACAAGTTGGCAACATATAGAGACAGTCCCTACCCAACAGTGGGCTCACAGTCTAAAAGGGGGAGACGGAGAACAAAACCAAACATACTAACAAAATAAAATAAATAGAATAGATATGTACAAGTAAAATAAATAAATGAATAAATAGAGTAATAAATATGTACAAACAGATATACAGGATACATATATATATATATATATATATGCATATATACTTCACTTCTCTGTGCCTCAGTTACCTCATCTGTAAAATGGGGATTAAGACTGTGAGCCCCCCCACGGGACAACCTGATCACCATGTAACCTCCCCAGCGCTTAGAACGGTGCTTTGCATGCAGTAAGTGCTTAATAAATGCCATTATTGTTATTATTAACAAATACCATCATTATTACCTCCTGAACTACTATGTCACTCAGTCCGTAGTATTCAGAGAAGTTAGAGAAAGTAGAGAAGCAGCATGGCTCAGTGGAAAGAGCACAGGCCTGGGAATCAGGAGGACCTGGCTTCTAATCCCAGCTCTGCCATTTGTCTGCTGTGTGACCTAGGGTAAGTCACTTCACTTCTCTGTACCTACCTCACATGTAAAATCAATCAATCAATCGTATTTATTGAGCGCTTGCTCTGTGCAGAGCACTGTACTAAGCACTTGGGAAGTACAAGTCGGCAACACATAGAGACAGTCCCTACCCAACAGGACGAGGGGTCAGCAGTGTGAACCCCATGGAGGACAGGGACTGTGTCCAACCTGATTATCTTGTATCTACCTTCGTGCTTACTACAGTACCTGGCACATAGTAAGCGCACAATTTACTATAAAAAAACGTTTATTGTGCACTTACTCTGCAGGCCACTGTATTAAGTGCTTGGAAGAGTATGTTAGAATTGGCTATGAACTCTGTCCTCAAAGGAACTGACAGTCTAGCAGCGGAGACAGATAGTCAAATCTAAAATAGGTAGGGGAAGTAATAGTAAGAACATGTGGACATACATGCTGGGGGCAATGGAGTGGAATGGGGTGACTTTCAAAGTGCTTTGGGGTGAGAAATCAAGTGCCTGAGCCAATCCCACACACCCAAAAGTCAGAATTTTTCAACCAGCCTTAGGGGACTGAAAAACTTTGTTATGATAGCTAACCCACAGTGCCCACTTTTCAAGAAGCAGCATGGCTCAGTGGAAAGAACATGTACTTGGAAGTCAGAGGTCATGGGTTCTAATCCTGGCTCTACCACTTGTCTGCTGTGTGACTTTGGGCAAGTCACAACTTCTCTGTGCCTCAGTTCCCTCATCTGCAAATTGGGGATGAAGACTGTGAGCCCCACATGGGACAACCTGATTACCTTGTATTCCCCCAGCGCTTAGAACAGTGCTTGGCACATAGTAAGTGCTTAACAAATGCCATTATTATTATCCAGCGCTTAGAACAGTGCTTTGCACATAGTAAGCGCTTAATAAATGCCATCATTATTATTATTATTAAACATGTGGGGGCAGAAAGGGGATTTAAGGGGCAGAGGTGGGGATGAGGACTGTGAGGAGCCAGGCTTCCAAGAGCTGATCAGCCAAAAGCCATCATCTGGGGTCTTTTCAGCCCTGACATGGAAACTCTCAGGTCTTGACAGTAACCTGGGATGACGAAGCGGGGAATCCATCTGGAAACACTTTAAGGGAGATCACCCCATCACCCCTGAGAAGCAGCAGGGCTAAGTGGATAGAGCATGGGCCTGGGGGTTGGAAGGACCTGGATTCTAATCCAGGCTCTGCCACTTGTCTGCTGTGTGACCTTGGGCAAGTCATTTCACTTCTCTGAACCTCAGTTACCTCATCTGTAAAATGGGGATTAAGATTGTGAGCCCCTTGTGGGACAGGGACTTTGTCCAACCCGATTTTCTGGTTATCTACGCCAGCGTTTAGTACAAAGCCTGGCACATAATAAGCACGTAAATACCACTATCATTGTTCCTTCTGTGGCTTCAGTTTCCTCATGTGTGAAATGAGGATAAGATAGCTTATTATATTGGCATTATAATAATAATAATAATAATAGTATTTGTTAAGTGCTTAATGTATGCCAGGCACTGTTCTAAGCACTGGGGTAGATACAAGCTAATCAGCTTAGACACAGTCCCTGTCCCACATAGGGCTCTCAGTCTTAATCCCCATTTCACAAATGAGGGAACTGAGGCACAGAGAAGTGAACTGATTTGCCCAGGGTCACACAGACGACAAGTGGTGGAGCCGGGATTAGAACCCAGGTCCTTCTGACTCCCAGGCTGGTGCTCTATCCACTAGTCAACACTGCCTGTACTCAGCACTTGGGAGAGTACATCAGAATTAGCAGACTCGTTCCCTGCCCATAACAAGTTTATGGTCTAGGGGGGGAGTTAGACAGCAGTACAAATAAGTACTCTGGAATATGTAATTTAAAGCACTTATGTGCTGTGGGGCTGGGGGGGGGAATATCAAATGTCCAAAGGTTTCAAATCAGAATGCACAGATGAGAAGGGAGAGGAGCTGGGGAGAAAGAGGACTTAATAGGGGAAAACCTCATGGAGGAGGAGATGTGACAGCTCAGTGGAATGAGCACGGGCTTTGGAGTCAGAGGCCATGGGTTCAAATCCTGGCCCCGCCACTTGTCAGCTGTGTGACTTTGGGCAAGTCACTTAACTTCTCTGGGCCTCAGTTACCTCATCTGTAAAATGGGGATGAAGACTGTGAGTCCCATGTGGGACAACCTGATCACCTTGTAACCTCCCCAGTGCTTAGAACAGTGCTTTACATATAGTAAGTGCTTAATAAATGCCATCATTATTATTATTAAAGGTAGAGAGAATGGTGATCTAGCTTATATAGAGGGGGAAGGAGATTTTAGTAACTCATCAGTTGCATGGTTAACTGTGTGATAGCACATGATATAAAGACTTCCTGGCTATATACTTAGTCCACAGCTCTAACAACCCCTTTAGAGCATTTCTGAATCATCGGATTTCTGAATATCTCAGGGTGAGCCGGGCTGACTGTTCTGGAGAAAATATTCCCTCTCCTGTTCAGGGGTCTGAAAGGTTTTATCTCTAGATGGAAAAATGAAAGCAATTCCCAAATCCTGAGGTGAGGTGAAGCAATTAGAACAAGACTGTAAGCTCGCTGTGAGCAGGGAATGTCTACCAACTCCGTTGTATTGTACACTTCCAAGCGCTTAGTACAGTGCTCTGGGCACAGTAAACACTCAATAAATACCATTGATGATGGTTAAACAACAATGGCACCTGCTTCCAACCTGCCAGCCTTTCTCCCTGTCTATTTATACCTTGCATGAGAGAGCACTCTCACTGAGGGCCAAACATCAACCTCGTTTCCTTAGCCAAATTCTGATTTAATCCTCACTGAATCCCCAGATCTGAATCGAGAAGTACTTTAGCCTCATAATTCAGATGGAAGAAATCAGAGTGGTTGAGATGAGCAATTCAGCGAGGCCCACTCCAGATGAGTTCTTTCCAACAAACCGCTTTGTTTAAACCTTTCCTAAAGATTTTGGAGGGATAAATCCACCTATTCTTCTTGAGAAGTAGTACAGCCTAGTGGAAAGAGCGCAGGCCTGAGAGTCAGATGAGCTGGGTTCTAATCCTGGTTCCATCAAGTGCCTGCTGTGTGATCTTGGCAAAATCACTTAACTTTTCTGGGCTTTGGTTTCCTCATCTGTGGAATGGAGATTCAATCAATACATGTTCTCCTGTTTTCTGAGCCCCTCTGGGACAGAGATTGTGTTCAACCAGATTATTTTGTCTCTACCCCGGCTCTTGGCCCAGAGTAAGCGCTTAACAAATACCACAGTTATTATAATTTAGTCTCCAGGCCCCTCATCTCCACTGAAGAGGAGGGAAGCGGTCCCTTCTGGGCCTGGAGATTCAGTATATTTTTAGAAAATGTATTTGCAAGTTCAGTACGACACAGGTGTCATAGCTACTGCCGGAATCCCACCTTCCTCCTTCCCTCGGTAGCGCCAGTCAAGAGACTCACATCCGGACCACGCGAGATCGTGTCTCTATACTGTAAGCTCCTTCTGGGAAGGGAATGAGTCGTTATTTTGTTTTATTGTACTTTCCCAAGCGCTTAGTATATGCTGTACATTCAGAAAGTGCTCAATAAATATGATTGAGAGGCAGGTTCCCCCACGTCCCTTCCCTCAGGATCCACAACTATAGCCGCCCCCAGGAGTCACCGGATGAATAGGCATTCTCGCCCCATGTTTCTTTTTGAGGATTTGGGGGAGCAGGCCTCAGTAAAGCTCTCGGGTGGCTTCTTTATCGACACGTGGAAAGGATTTTGGAAGAAGCCACGTCCGTACCAGTAGATGGCAGGCCCTGCCCACGATACAGTCGGTAACCGAGAGCAAAGCCTACCCCTCAGCAAGCTCAGAAACCTTCCTTTCCCTTCTATCGAGGTGGGTCTGCACCTCAGTCCTGCCTGGAACTCAGCTGGATTAAGTCCAGTCTCCCCAATTCAGTTCCTGTTGTCCTTGCCTTCCTTCACCAGCCACTTATTAAAAATGAAGAAACTGCGCGTGAGGCTTGGGGAGAGCTTTGTCCTGTTTTTAGTTAACAGGCCAATGACCACGCTCTTAATGGAAGCTTTCCCCCACCCCAATTAACAGTCCTCGTGGACCATGGGTAGGCAGTGGCCTCTGGTCTCCATTAAAGAGTCGGATGGATCACCTCCTCCAGGAGGCCTTCCCAGACTGAGCCCCTTCCTTCCTCTCCCCCTCGTCCCCCCTCCATCCCCCCATCTTACCTCCTTCCCTTCCCCACAGCACCTGTATATATGTATATATGTTTGTACATATTTATTACTCTATTTATTTATTTATTTTATTTGTACATATCTATTCTATTTATTTTATTTTGTTAGTATGTTTGGTTTTGTTCTCTGTCTCCCCCTTTTAGACTGTGAGACCACTGTTGGGTAGGGACTGTCTCTATATGTTGCCAATTTGTACTTCCCAAGAGCTTAGTACAGTGCTCTGCACATAGTAAGCGCTCAATACGATTGATGATGATGATCCATACACACACAGCAATGTGCTCACAAGAATATTTGACGGCTCAAAGAGCTCACAACCAAAGCCTTTTCCAAGTATTAATAATTAATAATAATAATAATTCAGAGGGCTGATTCCCCCACTGATGTAGGAATAAACTTCTGTCTGCAGTCAATGTAGAACTCCACTAGTTGTGGCCCTGAAAAATTCATGAACTTTGAGGCCCTAGAATAGATCATCATCAATCGTGTTTATTGAGGGCTTAATGTGTGCAGAACACTGTACTAAGCGCTTGGGAAGTACAAATTGGCAACATATAGAGACAGTCCCTACCCAACAGTGGGCTCACAGTCTAAAAGAATAGAATCGATAATCTCCTCTTCCTCTAACCTCACCTTTCTAATCTCTTCTTTCTTTTCTACTGCTTCCATCGCTGCCCTAGAAGCATTTGCTGCCAACTGAAGAGAAGCAGGGTGGCTAGAGGAGGGATCACAGGTTTGGGAACTAGAGGAGCTGGGTTCTAATCCCGGCTCTTCCGTGTGTCTGCTGTGTAACCTTGGGCATTTAACTTCTCTGGGCCGCAGTTTCCTCAGCTGGAAAATGGGCATTCAATCCATACCAGTTCTCCCGCCTACTTGGTGAGCCCCATGTGGGACAGGGGCTGTGTCCAACCTGATTAAGTTGAAGCTACCCCAGCGCTTAGTAAAGTACTATGTGCATAGTAATTGTTTAGCAAATATAGTTATAATCATCATAATTATAATTATTATTCTTATCAAGTTGGGGGTGATGGGGAAGAGACTGTATGCTCCTTGAGGGCAGGGATCATGCCTACCAACTCTCTTAATAATTAATAATAATTAAGGTACTTGTTAAGTAATAATTATGATGGTATTTGTTAAGCACTTACTTTGTGCCAAGCACTGTTCTAAGCGCTGAATGATGGCATTTGTTAAGCGCTTACTATGTGCCAGGCACTGTACTAAGCGCTGGGATGGATACAAGCAATCGGGTTGGACGCGGTCCCTGTCCCACGGGCTCTCAGTCTTATTTTGCAGATAAGGCAACTGAGGCACAGAGAAGTGAAATGACTTGTTCAAGGTCACGTAGCAGACAAGTGGCAGGGCTGGGATTGGGCTTCTGACTCCCAAGCCTGGGCTCTAGCCATTAAGCCATGCTGTTCTAAGCAATGATGTAGTTACAAGCTAATCAAAGGTGGCCACAGTCCACATGGGGCTCCCACTCAATCCCCATTTTACAGATGAGGTAACTGAGGCCCAGAGAAGTGAAGTGACTCGCCCAAGATCACACAGCAGACAAGTGGCAGAGCCGGGATTAGAACTCAGGTCCTTCAGACTCCCAGGCCTGTGCTCTATCCCACTAAGCCATGTTGTTTATTGTTGTATTGTTCTCTCCCAAACATTCAGTACAGTGCTTAGCACACAGTAAGGACTCAACAAATACCACTGATGGATTGACTGAGACTGTGAGCCCACTGTTGGGTAGGGACTGTCTCTATATGTTGCCAACTTGTACTTCCCAAGCGCTTAGTACAGTGCTCTGCACATAGTAAGCGCTCAATAAATATGATTGATTGATTGATTGATTGACTGACTGAAGGACCTGACACCAAACTTCTTTCCAGGCAAAGAGCCAGGTGATGGGACAGGACTTGGTGTGGTGGTGAAAGAGGATGGGAACACTCCTCACTAATATTTCTCCTAGAAACTGGGAGGTTGCTCCGTCATTTTGGTGGAGGCGGGGACACGGCAGCTACTTGGTTTTCACTTCCTCCATTAATCACGTTTCTGTGTTACAGAATAAAAGCCCTGAGGTCAGAAAGTTCAAGCTGAGAAAGTTTGGACTCCTATTTTTTCCACCTGACTGGTGCCTGATAGAAAGGCAGAAGATCAATCAATCATATTTACTAAGTGCTTACTGTGTGCAAAGCACTGTACTAAGCGCTTGGGAAGTACAAGTTGACCAGGACCCCTGGAAAGATCTAGTTTCTACTCCTGACTCGGGGATTCTGCTGCTCCGTGACCCTGGGAAAGATGCTTAACCTTGCTGTGCTTCGATTTCCCCAGCCTTCCTCCCATCCTTTCCAGGGGGTTGGGAGGAGAGGAGGAGAGGGAGAGAGGGAGAGAGGGAATTTGTAATGCACCTGGAGCTCCTTGGGAGGCAGATTCAATCTATCAGTGGTATCTAGAGAGTGCTTACTATATGCAGAGCGCTGTATTTAGTGCTTGGGACAGAACAGTAGAATGAGTAATAATAATAATAATGATGATAGCATTTGTTAAGCGCTTACTATGTGAAAAGCACTATTCTAAGTGCTGGGGGGGGGGGATACAAGGTGATCAGGTTGTCCCATGTGGGACTCACAGTTTTAATCCCCATTTTACAGGTGAGGTAACTGAGGCCCAGAGAAGTTAAGTGACATGCCCAAAGTCACACAGCTGACAATTGGCAGAGCCAGGATTTGAACCCATGACCTCTGACTCCAAAGCCTGCCCTCTAGGAGCTTTTACACTTTACTCAGGAAGACAGACACTATAATCAATTTCTGATAGGTGGAAGACGACCCTATGTGACCTTGGGCAAATCACTGAACTTGCTTGTGCCTCAGTTACCTCATCTGTTGTTTTGTGGGTCTTTTGGGGGGTAAGAGGGAGGGGTATGGCATTTGTTAAGTACTTACTATGTGCCAGACTCTGTACTAAACATTGAGGTAGATACAAGCTAATCAGGTTGCACACAGTCCAAGACCCACATGGGGCTCACAGTCTTAATCCCCATTTTACAGATGAGGTAACTGAGGCATAGAGAAGTGAAGTGACTGGCCCAAGGTCACACAGCCTTCAATCGTGTTTATTGAGCGCTTACTGTGCGCAGAGCACTGTACTAAGCGCTTGGGAAGTACAAGTTGGCAACATATAGAGGCGGTCTCTACCCAATAGCGGGCTCACAGTCTAGAAGGGGGAGACAGACAACAAAACATATTAACAAAATAAAATAAATAGAATAAATATGTACAAATAAAATAGAGTAATAAATATGTACAAATATATATACATATATACAGGTGCTGTGGGGAGGGGAAGGAGGTAAGGTGGCGGGGATGGGGAGGGGGAGGAGGGGGAAAGGAAGGAGGGGGCTCAGTCTGGGAAGGCCTCCTGGAGGAGGTGAGCTCTCAGTAGGGCTTTGAAAGGAGGAAGAGAGCTAGCTTGGCGGATGGGCAGAGGGAGGGCATTCCAGGCCAGGGGGAGGACGTGGGCCGGGGGTCGATGGTGGGACGGGCGAGAACGAGGCACAGTGAGGAGATTAGCAGCACAGGAGCGGAGGGTGCGGGCTGGGCTGGAGAAGGACAGAAGGGAGGTGAGGTAGACAAGTGGCAGAGCCGGGATTAGAACCCAGGTCCTTCTGACTCCCAAGCCTGTGCTCTATCTACTAAGCCACGCCGTTTCCCCTATCTGTAAAATGGGGATAAGGACAGTGAGCCCCTTCTGGGACATGGACTGTATCTAATCTGATTAGCTTGTACTTACCCCAGTACTTAGTATAGTCCTTGGCACAAAATAAGTGCTTAATAAGTATAATTTTTTTTAAAAAAGGAAGAGGGAATGTGTACATGAGTGAGTGCTTAAGGAATAGGGAATATAAGATAAATACATTTGTGCTATGGCTCGAGGTTGTGAGTAAAGTGCTTAGGTGAAGAGGAAATGCCAGAGTGGCTGTTGAGGGGATATAAGCTGTAGAAATGCCCATTTCAAACATTTATTACAAAGCTTTTGGAACAACAAGCTCAACTGATGTCACAAATCATAAGCAACGATGAAATAAAGGCATTTTAACCAGCCTTGAAGTTGGTTACCCTGCTTTAGAGAGCAGCCTTCCATGATTCCCCAGGCCTGCCAAAATATTTGCCAGACTTCTTATTTCTCAGTGTTCCCATCCACACACATCCTCTCCAACCCAACATCCCCACCTCCCCCTAACACTCACCACGACCCCATCTGAGGAAAACCAGTCTTTTCCTACAGCCAATTTTATTGGGTCCCATTCATCCCTCAGACAAATTCCCCTAAAAGTGAGTTGAAAAGAGAAGAGAAGTTCAGGTTGTTTCACCCTCGGGATAGACCCACAGCCCAGTTTCTTGTAAGCTGGGGATGTACGAATCTGCCAAACTTCCTAACCCCATAAGTCAGTCAATAATCATTCATTCATTTATTCAATAGTATTTGCTGAGCACTTACGGTGTGGAGAGCGTGATGTTTCTTTCAAGGAGCCCATTTCCGTCTGCTCCACGAACAGCTCTCAGGCCAAAGCTTCCTCAGGGAAGGAGGGAGTTCTAACCTCTCGGAGGACGAGGGGAGAGGCTGAGATTGAGTCAGAAATCTGGGCCTTCACTTCAGCCTTTGGCCTGTGCTATCTCAGAGACTGCTACCCTTAAATCCGTTCTGAAATTATCAGTTGACTCGGGTCAGCACAGAGGAAATGGTAAATCATCCTCAGCTGCTGTGTCCTCCTCAGAAAGGGAGGAAGAGGGGGGAATAAAACCCCCTTTTCCCCAGCTCGATCTTCCTTCTGCATTGTCTATGCATTTGGATCTGTGACCTCTGGAAATTTGATATTCGCCCCACTCATCATCATCAATCGTATTTATTGAGCACTTACTATCATCATCATCATCATCAATCGTATTTATTGAGCGCTTACTATGTGCAGAGCACTGTACTAAGCGCTTGGGAAGTACAAATTGGCAACATATAGAGACAGTCCCTACCCAACAGTGGGCTCACAGTCTAAAAGGGGGAGACAGAGAACAAAACCAAACATACTAACAAAATAAAATAAATAGAATAGATATGTACAAGTAAAAATAAATAAATAAATAAATAGAGTAATAAATATGTACAAACATATATATATATATATATATATATATATATATATATATACAGGTGCTGTGGGGAAGGGAAGGAGGTAAGATGGGGGGGGATGGAGACCCCTCCTGACCCCACCGCATTTATGGACATGTCTTAAAGTGTTATATATTAGGAATGATTTAATTCATAGTACTGACTGTCCCTCCCCTCCAGACTGTAAGCTCATTATGGGCAGGGAACTTGTCTGCTAATTCTGCTGTACTGTACTCTCCCAAGTGCTTAGTACAGAGTTTTGCCCAAAGTAAGCGGTCAATAAACACCACAGATTGAGAAGGTTGAAGCCAAACAGCCGGTCTGGCAAATAGTCCTCTGCTCCAGGGAAGATCGAGGTGGATGGGGGAAGAATGCTCAGAGATGGAGCATGAAGCTCTAAATGGAACAGGCCTCAAAGTCAGCCTCTCCCCAGGAGCTAATGGCAAGGGGAAAAGGGGAGCTGGGGAAAATAATAATAATAATGACATTTGTTAAGTGCTTACTATGTGCAAAGCACTGTTCTAAGTGCTGGAGGGAAATGCAAAGTGATCAGGTTGTCCCACGTGGGCTCACAGTCTTCATCCCCATTTTACAGATGAGGTAACTGAGGCACAGAGAAGTTAAGTGACTTGCCTAGGGTCACATAGCTGACAATTAGTGGAGCCGGGATTTGAACCCATGACCTCTGAGTCCCAAGCCCGTGATCTTTCCACTGAGCCATGCTGCTTCTCTGCAGCGTGATCCTCAGAGGATCTGAGGGGTGTCAGGATGGCCCTGTTGAGGTGAAAGATGGAGCCTGGGAAACGAACCACCGAATGTCAGCACACAGAGGAGCTGCTCCATATGCCCTGTGGTACTCGCTTCTCCCTCTCTGGAGAGCTCAGAGGCAGAATTTAGGGACCTAATTAGGAAAATGGCATTTTGGAGTGTCTGTCACCCTCTCCAAGGAAAAGCCATCAATTCTTAGGTTAGGGGACCAAAGATCACATCATTTAATAAACCAGACGTCCTGCCCTGACATTTCTTCTCCTCCATATTTATCCCTCTCTAAAAACACAGCCATGGACCAAATCAGACGAAACGGTTTCACATTTCCCTACAACCCCAAGTGGTAAGGCGACCCATCTCAGCTCTCGTTGTAAATCTACTCTCCCCCCTGCCCCCTACCTCCACACCCTTCCTCTAATGGATGTTCCACACAGCCTTCGTTCTACTGTGTTTTTATGGAAAGGCGGAAAAAAAAAATAAATTACTTCGGAATTTGTTTTTAATTAAGCAATAAGGCTCAATGGGGTACCGCTATCTCGCCATAAAAACCACTCCCGGGGTATTGTGAGGCATTTGGTCCAGATGAGTGCTTCAAATCACCCCCAGATTGTGATTAGATGATTACTCCCCGGAGTTAATATTAGATGATTCTCCCCGGAGCTGTCTTATTGCTATTATAAAAAGTCTTCAGTGTGGGGGGAAATGAGTAGTGATGGTGCTTGAAGAAGATGAAGTTGGCAGTTTAGGCTGTAGAGCAGCCTGTCTGAGCTGGCTGGCTCCCATCCATCACCTGACCTATTTAAAATGCTAGAAATAGCATCAGCCCGGTCCCTTGACCGGCCCAGTTTGGCGATTAGGGCTGTGGGAGGGGTGAAGGGGGAGGTGGGGAAATCGGCGGCGTCAAAATAAATAAATCCCCAGATGGGCGGCTCGGGGAATCGGATTCGAGATGGTTACAGTGTGTCTGAATGTTCTCTCCTGCAAAGAATAATGAATCATGGTTGCTGTGCGGTTAGTTCATTATATTAAGGAATAGGAAGAGATGCTGGCGGTCAGGGAGGGAGGAGAGTAGTGGGCGGATGTCAGAGGATCAGGATGAAGGCTCCCAAGTAGGATTCACTAAGGCCTACAAGCACCAAGCTATAAATTACGGTATTATTTTGTTTAATTCTGGTATTTGTTAAGCGCTTAGTATCTGTCAAGCACCGTTCAAAGCACTGGGATAGATGCAAGTTAATCAGGTCATTCATACATTCATTCATTCATTTGATCGTCTTTATTGAGCGCTCACTGGTTGTGGAGCACTGTACTAAGCACTTGGGAGAGTACAATATAACAACAGTCACATTCCCTGCCCACAGTGAACTCACAATCTAGGTGGGGCTGGGTGGGGGGGAATGAAAAAAAAGGGAGCAAGTCAAGATAATAATAATAATAATGATGGCATTTATTAAGCGCTTACTATGTGCAAAGCACTGTTCAGGAGTGGGAGAAGAGGAAAGGGGGGCTTAGTCGGGGAAGGCCTCTTGGAGGAAATGGACCTTCAATAAGGCTTTGAAGCAGGGAAGAGTCATTGTCTACTCAGGTTTGACACAATCCCCCCTTCCCACATGGGGTTCACAGTCTAAGTAGGAGGGAGCACAGGGCTTGAATTCCCATTTTACAGTTGAGGAAATGGAGATGTGAAACTGAGAAACTGAGATCACTGCACAAACTTGCCCCGCTGAGTGCTAAGTACAGTGCTCGGCACATAGTAAGCACTTAACAAATACTATTATTATTATTATTATCATTATCATTCCTGGCTACCTGGGGCCAAAACATGAAGGCCAACTCCTGGAAAGGCCAACTTCCCCTCCCCCTCCTCCTTCCCCTCCCCATCCCCCCTGTCTTACCTCCTTCCCCTCCCCACGGCACCTGTATATATGTATATATGTTTGTACGTATTTATTACTCTATTTAATTTATTTGTCCATATTTATTCTATTTATTTTATTTTGTTAATATGTTTTGTTTTGTTCTCTGTCTCCCCCTTCTAGACTGTGAGCCCACTGTTGGGTAGGGACCGTCTCTAAATGTTGCCAACTTGTGCTTCCCAAGCGCTTAGTACAGTGCTCTGCACACAGTGAGTGCTCAATAAATACGATTGAATGAATGAATGAATTAATGGAAATCAGAGTTGCAATCCTACAAGAGCCATTCAAAAACTTCCTAGCTTCACTTCAACTCTGCTGGGTCAGTGCTCACCTGAGCCAGAGAGAGGCCACACGCCGGTGACCTAGAGAAGCAGCGTGGCTCAGTGGATAGAGCCCGGGTTTTGGAGTCAGAGGTCATGGGTTCAAATCCCGGCTCTGCCACTTATCGGCTGTGTGACTTTGGGCAAGTCACTTCACTTCTCTGTGCCTCAGTTCCCTCATCTGTAAAATGGGGATTAAGACTGTGAGCCCCCTGTGGGACAACCTGATCACCTTGTAACCTCCCCAGCGCTTAGAACAGAGCTTTGCACATGGTAAGTGCTTAATAAATGCCATTATATATATATATATATATATATATATATATATATATGTGGGCAGCCTGCCACTCTCTGCTTGGGGATGTGGTCCGTCAGGCTCTGACCGGGCACCATCGCGTGCTTGATCCTGTCCCCTTTGCAACCAGAACCTCCAGAAAGGGGAGAAGTTGGGGGAGAAAGCCAGGGCTCTCTCGCCTGAGTTAGGGAATCAGTCTTCATGAATTCAGCCTCACTGGGTCTTTGATTTTGGGCCCCCAAATTCAGAGAACATCGACATGATGTGGAATTTCTCATCTTTGGTTCAGAATTTCTGCCCCTGGATTGTAAACTCTTCAAGGGCAGGGGATTGGGAAGCAGTGTGGCTTTATGGAAAGACTATGGGTCTGAGAGGACCTGGGTTCTAATCCCAGATCTGCCAATCGCTTTGCCACTTTCTGTGACCTTGGGCAAGTCACTTAATGTCTCTGTGCCTCAGTTTCCTCCACTGTAAAATGGGGATTCGATACCTGTCCTCCCTCCCACTTAAGACTGTGAGCCCCTTGCAGGACTGTGTCTGATCTAATTAACTCATACCTACCCCGGCGCTTAAAATAGCGTTTGACATACAGTAAACACTTAGCAAGTACCAGAAAACAAATAATTGTATCTACCAATCTACTGTATTATTTCCTAAGCTCTCCTTTCCTCTTCTCCCACTCCCTTCTGGGTCGCCCTAACTTGCTCCCTTTATTCATCCTCCCTCCCAGCTCCACAGCACTACATACCTAGCTCATATAGTGAGATTGCACAGAGCACATAGTAAGCGCTTAACAAATACCACAGTTATTATAATTATTAAGTGACTCAGGTCACACAGCAGTCAAGAGGCAGAGCCAGAATCCGAACCCAGGTCCTTTGACTCCGAGTCCCGTGCTCTGTCCACCAGCCCACGCTGCTTCGGCAGAGCTAGAGCTTGGCACGGGCCTTTGACTGGACCTTAATCCTGAACTGGGATGCAGAGAGAGGAGTCTGCACTCTCTTAATTTAGAATATTATCTAATTGAATCAGGCAGGCCAGGGAGGAGGGAACCTGATAAGCAGCATGGCTGAAGAAGCTGCCCATAGGCAGTATGGTCTAGTGGAAAGAGCATAGGCCTGGGTGTCAGGACACCTGGGTTGGGTTCAGCCACTGGTTTGACGAGCCACTTAAGCTCACTGTGCCTTTGTACGAAGCTCTTTCTTCCTAAAGCGGAGATAATAACAGGTGTCACTCCCACCTGACAGGGATGTTGTGAGGATAAAACCAGCTAATTGGTGTGAAAGCATTTTTGAAAAAAACTAAAGGCCATACCAATTTAAAGTGCTACCATCAGTAGAGAAGCAGCGTGGCTCGGTGGAAAGAGCCCGGGCTGGGGAGTCGGAGGTTGTGGGTTCTAATCCCGACTCTTCCAGTTGTATGCTGTGTGACTTTAGGCAAGTCACTTCACTTCTCTCATCTGTAAAATGGGGATGAAGACTGTGAGCCCCACGTGGGACAACATGATCACCTTGTATCACTCCCCAGCGCTTAGAGCAGTGCTTTGCACATAGTAAGCACTTAACAAATGCCATCATTATTATTATTACAGGGCCCAGCTACCCACAAGAACAACTGTCTACATGCTTTGTTTTGTTGTCTGTCTCCTCCTTCTAGACTGTGAGCCCATTGTTGGCTAGAGACCGTATCTATATGTTGCCGACTCGTACTTCCCAAGTGCTGAGTACAGTGCTCTGCACACAGTAAGCACTCAATAAATACGATTGAATGAATGAATGAACTGTCCCACCTTGATAGGCTGGTCATTCACGGGTGCGTGGCCTCTCTCTGGGTTAGGTGAGCACCACGAGTTTCAGGACTAAGAGGATGGCTCAGCAGATAAGCCGATCTTATTTGGTCTTCACCATTCCCCTCTGAAACGGAACTTCTGCTAGATTTAGAATTAGCTTCTAAATTCTACTAGGCAGCTTTAGATTGGCTCTTATAGAATGGTAACAGTAGTAGGGTCCATGTTCCATGTCTTTGGGATCTTCCTGCTGGAAGTCCTTCCCCTTTTACATCTGGCAGACTCACTGTCCTTCCCCTCTTCGAAACCCTTGTGAAATCACATCTCCTACAGGGAGCCTTCCCTGAATATTCTCCCCATATTTTTCCCCCTACTTCAACACTTCCACATCACCTAAGCCCTTAGGTATTTCTCTCACCATTGAAGCACTGCATATCTTTATATTCTGGTGCTTCCCCTTCCATAATTATTATTATTATGGAATTTGTTAAGCACTTACTACGTGGCAGGCACTGTACTAAGCGGTGGGGTGGATACAAGCAAAACCAGTTGGACATAGTCCCTGTCCCTGAGAGGGCTCACAGTCTTGATCTCCATTTTACAGATGAGGAAACTGAGGCCCAGAGAAGTCAAGTGGCTTGCCCAAGGCCACACTGCAAACAAGTGGCGGAGTTAGGATTAGAACCCATGACTACTGGGCCGGGCCCTATCTACGACACTATGCTGCTTCCCCTTCCCCCATTAGACTATAAGCTCCTTGAGAACAGGAATCCTGTCTATTAACTTGTACTCTCCTAAGCTCTTTAGCACCAAAGTTAGCATTCAATAAATGCTACTGATTGACTGATGACCATTTATTGGAGGAGACGGGCAAAAACTATTAACAGATATAGAAAGCAGAAGGGAAGATTAAGGCATGGAGTGAGCACTATCACATCCAGCACTTAGTACAGGGACTGGCAACCTAGTAAGCTCTTAACAAATACCATAATTATATATCTATAATTCTAATATATATCTATAATTCTATTTATTTATATTGATGCTATTGATGCCTATCTACTTGTTTTATTTTGTTGTCTGTCTCCCCCCCTTCTAGACTGTGAGCCCATTGTTGGGTAGGGATTGTCTCTGTTGTCAAATTGTACTTTCCAAGTGCTTAGTACAGTGCTCTGCAAACAGTAAGCATTCAATAAATATGACTGAATGAAGGAACATTACTATGAGGATGAAACAGCTGACGAAGATTCATTCATTCAATTGTATTTATTGAGTGCTTACTGTGTGCACACAAGGTGGCACACAAGGCCCAGAATTTAGGATTTGTCACGTTTTTATTTGTAGATCCTTCCATTATCTGTAATTTATTTTAATCTCCGTCTTCCCCACTAAACTTTAAGTTCCCTGAGAGCAGAGATCTATCAGTTGAACCCTACTCTCCCAAGTGCTTAAAGAGAAGCAAAGAGGCTCCAGTGCTGAGCGTGCGCTCAAAACATATTCATTTTCATATTCATATTCATTCAATCGTATTTATTGAGCGCTTACCGTGTGCAGAGCACTGTATTAAGCATTGGGAAGTACAAGTTGGCAACATACAGAGATGGTCCCTACCCAACAGTGGGCTCACAGTCTAGAAGACCAATTGATTTGTCTCTGGCCTTACTAAGCTCTCTTTGTCTTCTCATTTCTGGGGAGCCCAATCTCTGCTTTCTTCTCTTACCTCTTTGTTTTACTTTTTATGGTATTTGTTAAGTGCTTACCAGGCACTGTCCCAAGAGCTGGAGGAGATACCAACTAATGAATTTGGACACAGTCCATGTCCCACAAGGGGATCACATCCCCATTTTACAGATGAGGGAACTGAGGACCAGAAAAGGTAAGTGTAAGAAGGGCAGGAAGTGACTCTGAGGAGATATATTTCCCCAGTAACTCAGGTATCACAGGTGGCCAATGAAGGGACAGGTTCTCTGACAGGAAGCGAGAGAAAGCAAGGGGGTGGGGAGGGAGAGAAAGAGACGACTTATAGAAATCATAGGGCCCTAGATGGAAGGGACCTCCAGAGGTCATTTGGCCCAGCCCCCTGCCTCCAGGCACTTGAACCAGTTGGGTGGCTAGCCATTTTTAAAGATATCCATGAATGAAGATTCCTCAACTTCCAATAAATCACCTCTCCCTGTGGTTAAGTCCCCTGACAGTCAGGAAGTACTTCCTTAAGCCAACCAAACTTTCTCTAGCCATGGCTTAAGCTCCTTTCCTAGTGTCCATCCCTATGTGGAAAGGGAGAATAATCATTCACATCCTCCTCATAAGCCTTACTTACACAGAAAGGTAAGCTCCGTAGGTCGAGGGTCGGCTTGCTTTGGAACCCTTGTTGTCTCTGGTTCAAATCCTGCACAGCAGTGAATCGGTCCTACCATCCAGGGCCGTCTTTAGAAAGTCCTGGTCTTGGGTGTCGCCCCTCACGTGAACTGTGAAGTGACGTTTCCAAGATGGTGACCGTGGGCATGTACACACCCACCTTGGACCTGGGGTTCGCTACTGGAGAGGGAGATCAGGGACTTGGACTGTAAAACTTTCATTTCACGAGGCAAGTTACCTCAGCCCTGTCAGCAAACCTTTCTAACAATTCCCCTATCCATTCCCCCTTCCCACGATCTATCATACACACAGAGAGCCTTTTTGTCCACGGCCTGAACTCATGGGTTTAGATTGGAGAGGAAAAGGGATGCCCGCTTCCCTCCTCTGAGGCTCCGCAATTCCAGTTGGAATAGTTGTAGTGTAGTGATAGCTTACACTTCAACTAAAGTGAAAGTGAAAATTTGGAAAGCTCCTGAAAATGACAGGGAGATGATGTCTCCAGGCCTGGGACTCAGAAGGACCTGAGTTCTAATGTGCTACTTGTCTGCTGGGTGCTCTTGGGCAAGTCACCTAACTTCTCTATGCCTCAGTTATCTCACCTGCAAAACGGTGATTGAGACTGTGAGCCCCATATGGGACATGGACTGTCTCCAACCTGATTAGCTTGTATCTACCCCAGCGCCTAGTACAGCTTCTGGTACACAGAAAGTGCTTAAACTCACTGTGGACAGGGAATATGTCTATTGCTATTTTGTACAATCTCAAGCGCCTAGTACAGTGCACTGCACACAGTAAGCACTCAATAAATATGACTGAATGAATGAACAAATACCATAAAAAAGTATGCACTTCAAAGGAGACTGATTCATCTACAATCACTCTACAGTAAGTAAAACAAACTAGAGACTATTTCCTATGTCTCCCAGAAGTATCCTTAAACTTTTTGGAATTGGCAGCCCGGAACTTCCTGAGTCCCTGCCCTCTTGCCCCATTTTCCCAGGATGGTGCTGAACTCCCGTCATGTCAGGACCCAGTTGGCTCACAGAATGTCCAGTTCAGCAGACTCTCCTTTGAAGTGCTAAAATTGGATTTGCTTGGCTTGGCTTGTTTAAAAACCCTCCAGAGCTCTCCAGACCCAAGCGGTGATGGCAGTTTTTCCTTCAGAAGGGATTTCACATGACGGGGAGGGGACAAAAATTCATTTTTTCCATCGCTTGTGGCTTGGCCTGACTCAGTTCCTTGCCCGCCTCCAGCCACATGGTTTCCCTCCCTTATTTAGAAAAATCAGGCGTCCCCATCCCGAGGCTGGCTTTGAAGCCACCGAGACTTGCTGCAATCTGACATCCCCCACCTCTGGGCCCTCCTATTTCAAAGGCTTCCACACAGAATCTTCCCAGCTCTGGTTTTTTTTGCCTCATCTCTCATCGTTTTCAAGGGCCACATCACAACCGCTGAGAAGCACATCACTCTGCTGAGATGTGTTGTTGTATTGTACTCTCCCAAGCGCTTAGTACAGTGCTCTGTACAGAGTAAATGAATAAGGAAGAGAGCTAGCTAAGCTAGTTAAGCAGCGCGGCTCAGTGGAAAGAGCCCAGGCTTTGGAGTCAGAGGTCATGGGTTCAAATCCCACCTCCGCCACTTGTCAGCTGTGTGACTTTGGCCAAGTCACTTAGAGAAGCAGCGTGGCTCAGTGGAAAGAGCCCGGGCTTTGGAGTCAGAGGTCATGGGCTCAAATCCCGGCTCCATCACTCGTCAGCTGTGTGACTTTGGCCAAGTCACTTAACTTTTCTGGGCCTCAGTTACCTCATCTGTAAAATGGGGATTAAGACTGTGAGCCCCACATGGGGCAACCTGATCACCTTGTAAATTCCTCAGCGCTTAGAACAGTGCTCTGCACATAGTAAGTGCTTAATAAATGCCATTATTATTAGAGAAGCAGCATGGCTCAGTGGAAAGGGCACGGGCTATGGAGTCAGAGGTCATGGGTTCAAATCCCGGCTCTGCCAATTGTCAGCTGTGTGACTTTAGGCAAGTCACTTCACTTCTCTGGGCCTCAGTTCCCTCATCTGTAAAATGGGGATGAAGATTGTGAGCCCCGCGTGGGACAACCTGATCACCTTGTATCCCCCCAGTGCTTAGAACAGTGCTTTGCACATAGTAAGCACTTAACAAATGCCATCATCATTATTATTATTATAAGGGGAGGGTGAGGACCACCTCTTCCCAGCTACAGCTGACCTCAACCCTTAGCTCTCCATTCGGCCTCTAGAGAAAGACAAGCAAATGAAACGAAGGACTTCCTCACCCCTGAGGGCAGAAAGAGTATTTTATGTTGCCGATTTGTACTTCCCAAGCGCTTAATACAGTGTTCTGCACACTGTAAGGGCTCAGTAAATATGATTCATTGAATGAATGAAGAGTAAAGGAATTTTTTTACCACAGGAAACTTCAGGACAATAGTATCAGCAGATTCAAGAGGGGCTTGGATAAATTAATGGGCGAGCTGGCCACGGTGGGTTACCAGAGGAAAGGTAGTGGTGTTAGCTAGCCCATCCTAAAAAATGAGGGTGGAGATCAAAAGGCAATCATCCCATTGCTCCTCTAAGCATCCTGTTGCTCCTATTGGAAGCAGAATGCTGGGCTGGATGGACGATTGATCTAACCCAGTAATGGCATTCTCCATGCCTTTATGGTCTTCGGCCTCACCTCAATTTTTTGACTGGAACTGTAGCTGGAAATGGTGCTGGCAGAGGGGTGCAGGCGTGAGACTGAGGTACCCGTGACTGGGGAGAGACTGGAAACTGGAGGCCGGGAAACCACCTAGGGAGAATTCCACCCACAGACTGTCACCGGCCTTGCTGAATTCATTCATTCATTGGCTCAATTGTATTTATTGAGCGCTTACTGTATGCAGAGCACTGTAGTAAGTTCTTGGGAGACACGAGCACTGAAACAACGAACAGACACATTCCTTTCCCACAGCGAGCTTACAGTCTAGAGGGAGGAGCTTCTGAATGCGGGTCAAGGGGCCGGTTCGCTGGTCATTAAGAAGAGCGCTGCGATTGACCCGCGGTGGGTTAGACTGAGGGGAAAGTAGACCACTTGGATGGGACCACCTAGGGATGGACCAGTCCAGAAGTTGGCGGTGACCTGGAGGACCTCTGGTTTCAACTAAAAGATCCCTAAAGAGCCCCAGATCTCTGATCGTTTGGCGGCTGGAGGATCTGCGGTCTGAAAGGACAACCCGGAGTTACCGTAGCAGAGGAAATAAAAGAGTCGGCCTCTCACTGGTGAAACATCATTCTGAAACTTCGCTGCGGCCAGGATGCGTACGTTCGCATCTGTACCTGATCTCATCTCGGCCCCACTCCTTGTTCTCACGGTTGCAGAGGGGAGGGGAGACCTAGATACCAAACAGCGATGCCTCTTATGCCACGCTTTGGCTCTGATTAGGCCTGCACTCGCCCGCCCAGAGAGGCTAGGTTGGGCCTTAAATGCATCCAATTTCTTGTCTTGTCCTGCAGTCGAGTTCGAGAGTAGGGAATTGTTGAGCAGGGGGAGCTCCGGGGTCGAGCTGACACAGACCAAAGCAAGGGAAAAGTTGACACATCAAAGAGGGAGGAAAGGAAAGGGTGCATGGCATCCACCAAGAGACGAGCATCTTCCTGGGGTTCCCCAGGGTCATTTCAAGTGTGAAGAGCCTGGGTTTCTGGGAAACTCTCAGTTGGTCCGCTCTCACATTTCCTCAGCTCCTCGGCTCCTCCCCTTTGTGACAGTCCGACCAGAGGAAGTGTTCAAGTCCGGGCTCCGGGCTCCGCTCGCCTTCTGCTCCTGAGCTTTCCGTGCAGCGCAGCTTGCAGCCCCCACCGCACTGTCCCGCTTCACCCGACCCAGGCTCCGGCGTGCAAGTTGGCCGAGCCGCTGGCATTCATATTCAGAGAAGCAGTGTGGCTCAGTGGCAAGAGCCCGGGCTTGGGAATCAGAGGTGGTGGCTTCTCATTCCGGCTCCGCCACTTGTCAGAGCAAATCACTTAACAACAACAACAACAATAATAATAATAATGACATTTGAAATGAAATGAAATGTCAATTAACAAATTTGACACTTATTAAGCGCTTACTATGTGCCAGGCACTGTTCTAAGCGCTGGGGAGGATGCAAGGTGATCGGGTTGTCCCACGTGGGGCTCACAGTCTTCATCCCCATTTTGCAGATGAGGGAAGTGAGGCCCAAGGAAGTGAAGTGATTTGCCCAAAGTCACACAGCTGACAAGGGGCGGAGCCGGGATTAGAACCCACGACCTCTGACTCCCAAGCCCGGGCTCTTTCCACTGAGCCACGCTGCTTCCCCTACTTAACTTCTCTGGGCCTCAGTGACCTCAACTGTAAAATAGGGATGAAGACTGTGAGCCCCCCGTGGGACAACCTGATCAACTTGTAACCTCCCCAGTGCTTAGAACTGTGCTTTGCACGTAGTAAGTGCTTAATAAATGCCATTATTATTATTATTATTCATTCATTCATTCAATCGTATTTATTGAGCGCTTACTGTGTGCGGAGCACCGTACTAAGTGCTTGGGCAGTACAAATCAACAACAGAGAGAGACGGTCCTTACCCAACAACGAGCTCCCAGTGTAGTGTTCTAGACTGTGAGCCCACTGTTGGGTAGGGACTGTCTCTATATGTTGCCAACTTGTACTTCCCAAGCGCTTAGTACAGTGCTCTGCACACAGTAAGCGCTCAATAAATACGATTGAATGAATGATTGGCTGAGCAGCAGGGAAGGGGATTGGGACATTTGGAAAGCAGATGGGGGTTCAGGGGTGGGGGGATGTCCCAAGACCGGACGACTCCGAATTGAAGAGCAGCGCGCTGATTGGCTGAACAGCACATTCATTCATCCATTCATTCATTCAATCGTATTTATTGAGCGCTTACTGTGTGCAGAGCACTGTACTAAGCGCTTGGGAAGTACAAGTTGGCAACACATGGAGACGGTCCCTACCCAACAGCGGGCTCACAGTCTAGAGAAGCAGCGTGGCTCAGTGGAAAGAGCACGAGCTTTGGAGTCAGAGGTCATGGGTTCAAGTCCCACTCCGCCACTTGTCAGCTGTGTGACTTTGGGCAAGTCACGTCACTCCTCTGAGCCTCAGTTCCCTCATCTGTAAAATGGGGATTAAGACTGTGAGCCCCAGGTGGGACAACCTGATCATCTTGTAGCCTCCTCAGCGCTTAGAACAGTGCTTTGCACATAGTAAGCGCTTAATAAATGCCATTATTATTATTATTATTAGAGGGGGGAGGCACAGGATTTAGAAGGCGGGGGGGGGGGGGGGGGGGGGAGATGTCCCGAGTGGGTCGGGCGCGCTGATTGGCTGAGCAGATGGAAGGGGGCGGGGGGGGGGGAAAATGTCCCGAGGGCGGACGGTGCGCTGATTGGCTAAACAGAGGGAAGGGGGTGGGGCTGAGAGATAATAATAATAATAATAATAATAATAGCATTCATTAAGCGCTTACTATGTGCAAAGCACAGTTCTAAGCGCTGATGATTTGGAAGGTAGAGGAGGGGTGGAGGGGTGGGGGAAATGTCCCGAGTGGATCGGGCGCGCTGATTGGCTGAGCAGAGGGAAGGGGGCGGGGCCGGGGGGATGATTTGGAGGGCGGGGGGGGAGAAAAAAAATGTCCCGGGGGCGGACGGCGTGCTGATTGGCTGAGCAGAGGGAAGGGGCGGGGCCGAGACATGATAATAATAATAATAATAATAGTAATAATAATAATAATAATGGCACTCATTAAGCTCTTACTATGTGCGAAGCACTGTTCTAAGCGCTAATGATTTGGAAGGTCGAGGAGGGGTGGGGGGTGGGGGGGAAAATGTCCCGAAGGCGGACGGTGCGCTGATTGGCTGAGCAGAGGGAAGGGGCGGGGCCGAGAGATAATAATAATAATAATGGCATTAATTAAGCGCTTACTATGTGCAAAGCACTGTTCTAAGCGCTATTGATTTGGAAGGTCGAGGAGGGGTTCTGGGGGATTGGAAATGTCCCGAGGGCGGACGGCGCGCTGATTGGCTGAGCAGAGGGAAGGGGGCGGGGCCGAGGGATGCTTTGGAAGGCGGATTGGGGAGGGGGAGGTGATGTCCCGAGGGCGGACGGAGAGCTGATTGGCTGGGAGGCGGGAGGGAAAATGTCCCGAGTGTGTGGGGCGCGCTGATTGGCTGGGAGGCGGGGGAGGCGGGGTGGGGGGGGTGGGGGAAATGTCCCGAGGGCGGACGGCGCGTTGATTGGCTGGGAGGCGGGGGAGGAGAGGTGGGGGAGAAAATGTCCTGAGTGGGGGGGGGGGGCGCAGATTGGCTGGGAGGCAGGGGAGGAGAGGTGTGTGTGTGGGGGGAAATGTCCCGAGTGTGGGGGGCGCGCTGATTGGCTGGGAGGTGGGGGAGGAGAGGTGTGTGTGTGTGGGGGGGGAAATGTCCTGAGTGTGTGGGGCGCGCTGATTGGCTGGGAGGCGGGGGAGGAGGGGGGGGCAATGTCCCGAGTGTATGGGGCGCGCTGATTGGCTGGGAGGCGGGGGAGGAGAGGTGTGTGTGTGGGGGGGGGGCAATGTCCCGAGTGCATGGGGCGCGCTGATTGGCTGGGAGGCGGGGGAGGAGGGGTGTGTGTGTGTGTGTGGGGGGGAAATGTCCCGAGTGTGTGGGGCGCGCTGATTGGCTGGGAGGCGGCGGAGGAGAGGTGTGTGTGGGGGGGGCAATGTCCCGAGTGTATGGGGCGCGCTGATTGGCTGGGAGGCGGGGGAGGAGAGGTGTGTGTGTGTGTGTGTGTGTGTGTGTGTGTGTGGGCGGAAATGTCCCGAGTGTGTGGGGCGCGCTGATTGGCTGGGAGGCGGGGGAGGAGAGGTGTGTGTGTGGGGGGGGGGGAAATGGCCCGAGTGTATGGGGCGCGCTGATTGGCTGGGAGGCGGGGGAGGAGAGGTGTGTGTATGGGGGGGGGAAATGTCCCGAGTGTGTGGGTCGCGCTGATTGGCTGAGAGGCGGGGCGGGGCGGGGCGGGTCCCCCGAAGTCCGCCCGAGGCCCGAAGGACGGGGCGAGGTCTCAGGAGGCCAGCTCCGGGAAGGACGGACGGACGGACCGACGGACGGAGCCGACCCAGCCGGGGGGGAAAAAGAACCCAACAGCAACAAACCGAGCTCTGTGCAGTCCGACGGGGTCCGCTCCCTCCCCGGCTGCTGCACCAGCAGCAGCAGCAGCAGCGCTGCCGTGTCCCCGCTGAGCGCCTTTACTGTGCGGCAGGGTGAGTACAGCAGTCATTCATTCATTCAATCGTATTTATTGAGCGCCGACTGTGTGCAGAGCACTGCACTAAGCGCTTGGGAAGTCCAAGTCGGCAACATCTAGAGACGGTCCCTACCCATCAGCGGGCTCACGGGCTAGACGGGGGGAGACAGACAACAAAACGTATTAGCAAAACAAAATAAATAGAATAGTAAATATGTACAAGTAAAATAGAGTAATAAATAAAATAAATAAATACAATAAATAAATCAAATAGAGTAATAAATCTGTGCAAACATAGATACAGGTGCTGTGGGGAGGGGAAGGAGGTAGGGCGGAGGGATGGGGGAGGAATGGGGGGCTCAGAGGTCATTCATTCATTCAATCGTATTTATTGAGCGCCGACTGTGTGCAGAGCACTGCACTAAGCGCTTGGGAAGTCCAGGTTGGCAACATAAAGAGACGGTCCCTACCCAACAGCGGGCTCACAGTCTAGACGGGGGAAACAGGCAACAAAACGTATTAGCAAAACAAAATAAATAGAATAGTAAATACGTACAAGTAAAATAGAGTAATAAATAAATAAAATAAATACATAAAATAGAGTAATAATCAATCAATCAATCGTATTTATTGAGCGCTTACTTTGTGCAGAGCACTGTATTAAGCGCTTGGGAAGTCCAAGCCGGCAACATCTAGAGACGGTCCCTACCCATCAGCGGGCTCACAGTCTAAAAGGGGGAGACAGACAACAAAACGTATGAATAAAACAAAATAAATAGAATAGTAAATATGTACAAGTAAAATAGAGTAATAAATAAAATAAATAAACAAATAAAATAGAGTAATAAATCTGTGCAAGCATGTATACGGGTGCTGTGGGGAGGGGAAGGAGGTAGGGCCGGGGGGATGGGGAGGGGGAGGAATGGGGGGCTCAGAGGTCATTCATTCATTCAATCGTATTTATTGAGCGCCTACCGTGTGCAGAGCACTGCACTAAGCGCTTGGGAAGTCCAAGTCGGCAACATCTAGAGGCGGTCCCTACCCAACAGCGGGCTCACAGTCTAGACGGGGGAGACAGACAACAAAACGTATTAGCAAAACAAAATAAATAGAATAGTAAATATGTACAAGTAAAATAGAGTAATAAATAAATAAAATAAATACATAAAATAGAGTAATAATCAATCAATCATATTTATTGAGCGCTTACTTTGTGCAGAGCACTGGACTAAGCGCTTGGGAAGTACAAGTTGGCAACATATAGAGACAGTCCCTACCCAACAGCGGGCTCACAGTCTAAAAGGGGGAGACAGACAACAAAACGTATTAGCAAAACAAAATAAATAGAATAGTAAATATGTACAAGTAAAATAGAGTAATAAATAAATAAACAAATAAAATAGAGTAATAAATCTGTGCAAACATATATACAGGTGCTGTGGGGAGGGGAAGGAGGTAGGGCGGAGGGGATGGGGAGAGGAATGGGAGGGGGCTCAGAGGTCATGGGTTCAAATCCCGGCTCCGCCACTTGTCAGCTGGGTGACTTGGGGCAAGTCACGTCACTTCTCTGGGCCTCAGTTACTTCTTTTAGACTGTGAGCCCACTGTTGGGTAGGGACCGTCTCTATATGTTGCCAACTTGTACTTCCCAAGCGCTTAGTACAGTGCTGTGCACACAGTAAGTGCTCAATAAATACGATTGATTGATTGATTGATTTTATGGAGGAGGTAACTGGGGCACAGAGAAGTGAAGAGACTGGCCCGAGGCCCCTCAGCAGACAAGCGGTGGAGCCGGGATTAGAACCCAGGTCCTTCTGATTCCCGGGCCAGGGATCTATCCTCTAGGCCGTGCTAGTTCCGTGTTCACCTAGGAAGCAGGGGATAGAAGCCCCGAGGAGTCAGGTCAGAAAATCCTTGGCTGTTTACAACTCCAGGGGTCTTTCACTCCATAGGGGAGAGAGAGATAAAATAATAATAATAATAATAATAATAATAATAATGGCATTTATTAAGCACTTACTATGTGCAAAGCACTGTTCTAAGCGCTGGGGAGGTTACAAGGTGACCAGGTTGTCCCACGGGGGGCTCACAGTCTTAATCCCCATTTTATAGATGATAATAATAATAATACTAATAATGCATTTGTTAAGCACTTACTATGTGCAAAGCACTGTTCTAAGCGCTGGGGAGGTTACAAGGTGATCAGGTTGTCCCACGGGGGGCTCCCAGTCTTCATCCCCATTTTACAGATGAGGGAACTGAGGCCCAGAGAAGTGAAGTGACTCGCCCAAAGTCACACAGCTGACAATTGGATTCGAACCCATGACCTCCGCCTCCAAAGCCCGGGCTCTTTCCACTGAGCCCCGCTGCTTCTCCAAGAGAGATGGCTAGCAGCCGGGACTGGCTCCTTATACTCTTTGCATGTCTGGGGCACTTTGTATATCCTGTTTTCAATCGATCAGTGGTATTTTTTGAGCGCTTACTGCGTACAGAGCACTGTACTAAGCCCTTGGGCGAGTACAGTATAACAGGGTGGATAGAGGTGTTCCCGGCCCACAAGAAGTACACAGTCTAGACAGGGAGAAAGACGGTAATATAAATGAATAAATTACAGCTCTGTACATACCTACAGCTGAAGGGCTGAGCGTAAGGCGAGTAACATGGCCTGGTGGAAAGAGCCCGGACTTGGGAGTCTAGAGGTCATGGGTTCTAATCCCCGCTCTGCCACTTGTCTGCTGTGTGACTTTGGGCAAGTCACTCAACTTCTCTGGGCCTCAGTTACCTTATCTGCAAAATGGGGATGAAGACTGCGAGCCCCACGTGGGACGATTGTATGAACCTATTACTCTATTTATTTGTGCATATTTATTCTATTTATTTTATTTTGTTAATATGTTTTGTTGTCTGTCTCCCCCTTCCAGACTGTGAGCCCGCTGTTGGGTAGGGACCGTCTCTATATGTTGCCAACATGTACTTCCTAAGCGCTTAGTACAGTGCTCTGCACACAGTAAGCGCTCAATAAATACGATTGAATGAATGAATGAATGACAACCTGCTTGCCTTCTATCTACCCCAGCGCTTAAACAGTACTTGGCACGTAGTAAGTGCTTAACCAAGATCATTATTATTATTATTATTATTAAATCCAAGTGCAAGGGTGATGCCGAAGGGTGTGGGAGAAGAGGAAATGAGGAAATCATTACTCATAGGGGACTGATAAGGGCTAAAGTTGTCCCTGATTGTCCAAACCTGGTCCCGATCTGGGACTGTTGACAGCGGTCCACTGTCACTTAGCTACTTCTATCAATCAATCAATCAATCATATTTATTGAGCGCTTACTGTGTGCAGAGCACTGTACTAAGCGCTTGGGAAGAACAAGTTGGCAACGTATAGAGACTGTCCGTACCCAACAATGGGCTCACAAGCTCGCTGTGGGTAGGGAATGTGTTTGTTCACTGTTCTAGCGTACTCTCCCGAGCGCTTAGTACAGTGCTTTGCACACAGTAAGCGCTCAATAGATACTATTGAATGAATGAATGCCCCCTATAGCCAGTGGCAGCGTGGCTCAGTGGAAAGAGCATGGGCTTGGGAGTCACAGGTCATGGGTTCGTATCCTGCCTCCCCCACATGACCTTGGGCAAGTCACTTCACTTCTCTGTGCCTCAGTTTCCTCATCTGTAAAATGGGGATTAAGACTGTGAGCCCCACATGGGACAGCCTCATCTCCTTGTATTCCCCCCAGCGCTTAGAACAGTGCTTTGCACACAGTAAGCGCTTAACAAATACCAACATTATTATTATTATTATCAGTAGGAAGCAACACGGCACAGTGGATAGAGCGGGGGCCTGGGTGTCCAAGGTCATGGGTTCTAATTCTGGCTCTGCCTCTACCCTTCTTGGTGCCTCAGTTGCCTCATCAGTAAAATGGGGATTGAGACTATGATATGAGCCCCTGTGTGGAACAGGGACTGTGTGTTCCCTGATTAGCTTGTATCCACCCCAGCGCTTAGTACGGTGCCTGGCACATAGTAAGCGTTTAACACATGCCATCTTTTAGACTGTGAGCCCACTGTTGGGTAGGGACCGTCTCTATATGTTGCCAACTTGTACTTCCCAAGCGCTGAGTACAGTGCTCTGCACACAGTAAGCGCTCAATAAATACGACTGATTGATTGATTGATTGATACCATCATTACAAAGATGAAGCATTCACCTGCCTTGGTAGGATGTCCCCTAGTAGCCGAAATCGGTTCTCACCCCTGGGGCTCTAAGGGATTTGGCTACCTCCTGCCATTTGGCTTGCCCTTAGTCCACTTCAGTCCAGTTTCCCTCAAAATCAATCAATCAATCAGTGGATGTATTGAGCGCTTGCTCTGTATGCCGAGCACTGCATGAGCACTTGGAAGGACACAGTCCCTGCCTACGAGAAGCTTGAACAACAACAATAATAATGATGATAATGATGGTATTTGTTAAGCGCTTACTATGTGCCAAGCACTGCTCTAAACCCTGGGCGAGATTCAAGATCATCAGGTTGTCCCAGGTGGGGCTTACAGTCTTCATCCCCATTTTACAGATGAGGTAACTGAGGCAGAGAAAAGTTAAGTGGCTTGCCCAAAGTCACACAGCTGACCAGCGGCGGAGCCGGAATTAGAACCCACAACCTCTGACTCCCAAGCCCGTCCTCTTTCCACTAAGCCATGCTGCTGCTTCCTTTCCTGAAGCAGCGTGGCTCAGTGGAAAGAGCACGGGCTTTGGAGTCAGAGGTCATGGGTTCGAATCCTGGCTCCGCCACATGTCTGCTGCCACATCAATCAATCAATCGTATTTATTGAGCGCTTACTGTGTGCAGAGCACTGTACTAAGCGCTTGGGAAGTACAAGTTGGCAACATATAGAGACAGTCCCTACCCAACAGTGGGCTAACAGTCTAAAAGGGGGAGACAGAGAACAAAACCAAACATACTAACAAAATAAAATAAATAGAATAGATATGTACAGGTAAAATAAATAAATAAATAAATTGAGTAATAAATATGTACAAACATATATACATATATACAGGTGCTGTGGGGAAGGGAAGGAGGTAAGATGGGGGGATGGAGAGGGGCTGCTGTGTGACCTTGGGCAAGTCATTTAACTCCTCTGAGCCTCAGTTACCACATCTGTAAAATGGGGATTACTACTGCGAGCCCCACGTGGGACAACCTGATCACCATGTATCCCCCCCCAGCGCTTAGAACAGTGCTTTGCACATAGTAAGCGCTTAACAAATGCCATTGTTTCTTTTTCCCTGTAGTGCCTTGACCCCTGTATGTCAGTCAGTCATATTTATTGAGCACTTACTGGGCTGAACACTATACTAAGCGCTTGGGGGTTTACGGTACAATACGATTGAATGAATGAATGAACAATAAACAGACACATTCCCTGTCCACAATGAACTTACATGTCTTGGTCTTCTGTAAGCCACTGTTGAAAAGTAATTGGCATTTAAAAGAAATAAATGTACTTTATATAATATCCTCACGGGGAGGGTTTTTTTTCCAACTCCAGAGATCATCTCTAGTAGAAACTGAGGATTCCACTGTGTGCAGACATTAAGTAATCTCAGCAAATAGACTTTTTCCCCAAACTGCTGCTTAAAGAACCATGTGACATGAAAAGAGGAGGCAAAGAGCAATTGTTATTATTTTTTTTTCCCTTCTCGCAGCAGTCAAACCTAAAACTAAGTGGTGTGTTGTTGTTTTTTAATTTGCTGATTGCTCTTCCATCCCTAAATGATGGTGTTCCACTTCACTGATGAAAAAATGGAGCCTTCCACCCTCACAGAATGTGCCTTACTTACAGAGAACAAACCCTACCCACAAAGGGCTTTAAATGAATCACCGTATTATGAGAGCAAAAATTAGATTCTGTCTTCAGACTAATGACTTAAGCACAAATTGCCACTCCCTTTGATGACTTTTTTTTTCCCTCTAGGGCCCTGGAAGTCAGAGAACCTTTCATTCAGTTCATTCAATCGTATTTATTGAGCGCTTACCTGAGTTCTAATTCCACCTCCATTACTTGCCTCCTGTGATATTATAATAACGGCATTTATTAAGTGCTTACTATGTGCCAAGCACTGTTCTAAGCACTGGGGAGGTTACAAGGTGATCAGGTTGTCCCACGGGGGACTCACAGTCTTCATCCTCATTTTCCAGATGAGGGAACTGAGGCCCAGAGAAGTGAAGTGACTTGCCCAAAGTCACACAGCTGACAACTGGTGGTATTCGAACCCATGACCTCTGACTCCAAAGCCCGTGCTCTTTCCACTGAGCCATGCTGCTTCTCTTAGCAAATCGCTAATAATAAATAATTCTGGCATTCGTTAAACACTTCCTATGTGCCAGGCACTGTACTAAGCGCTGGGGTGAATACAAGCAACTTGGGTTGGACACGGTCCCTGGCCCACAAAGGGCTCACAGTCTGAATCCCCATTTTACAGATGAGGGAACGGAGGCCCAGAGAAGACAAGTGACTTTCCCAAGACCACTCAGCAGACAAGTGGCGGAGCCGGCGTTAGAACTCAGGTTCTTCTGACTCTCAGGCCATGCTGCTTCCCCACTAAACTTCTCCGTGCCTCAGTCTCTCATCTATAAAATGGGAATGCCATGCCTGTTGGTATGTTTGGTTCTGTTCTCTGTCTCCCCCTTTTAGACTGTGAGCCCACTATTGGGTAGGAACTGTCTCTATGTGTTGCCAATTTGTACTTCCCAAGCGCTTAGTACAGTGCTCTGCACATAGTAAGCACTCAATAAATATGATTGATTGATTGATTGATTGATTGTTTCCCTCCTACTTAGATGGTTAGGCCCATGTGGGACAGGGCTAGTGTCCCCCTGATTCGCTTGTATCTACCACAGAACTTAGTACAGTACTGTTACTGCTTAACAAATACCGCACTTAGTATTATTATTTTTAACTACAGCTCCCGATGGACTGAGGTGAGCAGCAGAGGGTGTGGACTGGAGTCAGGAGGCCAGAGAGTTGTCTTTTTGACGGTCATACCAGGGTCAATGGGTTGATAATAATAATAATAATAATTGAATTTGTTAAGCACTTACTATGTGCAAAGCACTGTTCTAAGCACTGGGGAGGGGGATACAAGGTGATCAGGTTGTCCCACGTGGGGCTCACAGTCTTCATCCCCACTTTCCAGATGAGGTCACTGAGGCTCGGAGAAGGTAAGTGACCTACCCAAGGTCACAAAGCAGACATGTGGTGGATCCTGGATTCGAACCCACGACCTCTGACTCCAAAACCCGTGCTCTTTCCACTGGGCCACGCCGCTTCTCTGATCTGTCCTGTGGAATAGTTATTCTTCCCAGAGCCTGCTAGCCAAAAGAGCCCGGGCTTGGGAGTCAGAGCACCTGGGTTCTAATCCCAGCCCCGCCACTTCATCATCATCATCAATCGTATTTATTGAGCGCTTACTATGTGCAGAGCACTGTACTAAGCGCTTGGGAAGTACAAATTGGCAACATATAGAGACAGTCCCTACCCAACAGTGGGCTCACAGTCTAAAAGGGGGAGACAGAGAACAAAACCAAACATACTAACAAAATAAAATAAATAGGATAGATATGTACAAGTAAAATAAATAAATAAATAAATTGATAAATAAACTTGTCTGCTGGGAGACCTTGGGCAAGTCACTGAACTTCTCTGGGCCTCAGTGGCCTCATCTGTAAAATGGGGATTAAAACTGTAATCCCCACAGGGGACATAATAATAATAATAATGATAATTATGGTATTGAAGTGCTTACTATTCATTCATTCATTCATTCAATCGCATTTATTGAGCGCTTACTGTGTGCAGAGCACTGTACTGAGCGCTTGGGAAGTACAAGTCGGCAACATCTAGAGACGGTCCCTACCCAACAGCAGGCTCACAGTCTAGAAGGGGGAGACAGACAACAAAACAAAACATATTAACAAAATAAAATAAATAGAATAAATATGTACAAATCAAATAGAGTAATAAATACATACAAACATATATATAGGTGCTGTGGGGAGGGGGAGATGCGTAAGGACGTAACCTGCAGAGATAATTAAATGATGGCAGAGTAGGGCACTGGAGGATGCCAACATTTTATTCTCTACTTCAAAGATTACCTACGTGAACCCAAATTTACTTACGTTTTTTAAAAATTCCTAATTTTAGTACTTTGGAAATCCTGCAGTTCACATGTTTTTTTTTCCAACAGCCAAAACGTACAGGACACTGATTTAGAGTTACAGCTAATTAAGTCAACTCGCTTTGAGTCCCATAATCGCCTTTAAAACCCGTCTCGGGAGCCCTCATTTCAGACCCTTCCGAAGTGGCTGAACACCGTCCTAAGCACTGGGATAGACGCAAGCTAATGAGGTTGTCCCACGTGGGGTTCACAGTCTTAATCCCCATTTTACAGATGAGGGAACCGAGGCCCGGAGAAGTGAAGCGACTTGCCCAAGGTCACGCGGCAGACAAGCGGGGGGGCTGGAATTAGAACCCGTGACCTTTTGACTCCCAAGCCCGGGCTCTAGCCACTGTGCTGGCTGCTGGAGTTCCAACTTGTACTTCCCAAGCGCTTAGTACAGTGCTCTGCACACAGTAAGCGCTCAATAAATACGATTGATTGATTGATTGATTGATTGAGAACCCCAGGGAACCCAAGAAGCAGCGGGGCCTGTGGGGAGGAGCATGGGCCCGGGAAGCAGGACTCCTGGGTTCGGATCCCAGCTCCGCCACTTGCTTGCTGTGTACACCTCTGGGCAAGTCATTTCCCATCTCGGGGCCTCAGTTTCCTCATCTGTAAAATGGGGATTCAATGCCTGTGCTCCCTCTTCCATAGATTGCACCCTTATGTGGTCAGGGACTGTGTCAGATTGTAGCTACCCCAGCACTTAATACAGTGCTGGGCACATAGTAAGCACTCAACAAATACTATGTTGCCAACTTGTACTTCCCAAGCGCTTAGTACAGTGCTCTGCACACAGTAAGCGCTCAATAAATACGATTGATTGATTGATTGCAGTTATTATTACTTCCCCTTCAGTCTGTGAGCCCGTGCGGAGCAGGGACTGGATCCGATCCAATCATCTTCTATCTATTCCAGGGTTTGGCACAAAGTAAGTGCTTAACAAAGCCAGGATAAGAAAAATAATAAGATAATTATAATACACCTATACTATTATTGTTATAAAAAAAGAAAAGCAGCATAGCCTAGTTGATAGAACATGGGCCTAGGATTCAGAAGGACGTGGGTTCTAATCCCGGCTTTGCCACTCGTCTGCTGGGTGTGACCTTGGGCAACTCACTTCCCTTCCCTGGGCCTCAGTTCTCTCAATAATAATAATAATAATAATAATAGCATTTATTAAGCGCTTACTATGTGCAAAGCACTGTTCTAAGCGCTGGGGAGATTACAAAGTGATCAGGTTGTCCCATGGGGGGCTCACAGTCTTCATCCCCATTTTACAGATGAGGGAACTGAGGCATAGAGAAGTTAAGTGACTTGCCCAAAGTCACACAGCTGACAATTGGCGGAGCCGGGATTTGAACCCATGACCTCTGACTCCAAAGCCCAGGCTCTTTCCACTGAGCCACGCTGCTTCTCATCTGTAAAAAGGGGATGAAGACGGTGAGCTCCGTGTGGGACAGGGATTGTGTCCAACCCGATTAACTTGAATCTACCCCAGCGCTTAGTACAGTGCCTGGCACATAACTAAGCACTTAACAAATACCATTAAAAAAGCACTTAACACACACCCAGCCCTTCCCTGCCAAGGAATGGGGTTTTGATTGGGAGTTAGATGCTTCTTTGGCCCCTCTTGGATATGGGGATTCAGCCAGGTTAGGGGAAATGGCATTTCACTCAGACTGAGCCCCCTTTTTTCCTCTCCTCCTCCCCCCTGTACTGCCCTACCTCCTTTCCCTCCCCACTGCACCTGTATATATGTCTGTACAGATTTATTACTCTATTTATTTTACTTGTACATATTTACTAGTCTATTTATTTTCTTAATGATGTGCATCTAGCTTTATTTCTATTTATTCCGATGACTTGACACCTGTCCATATGTTTTGTTTTGTTGTCTCTCTCCCCCTTCTAGACTGTGAGCCCGTCGCTGGGTAGGGACCGTCTCTATATGTTGCCAGCTTGTACTTCCCAAGCGCTTAGTACAGTGCTCTGCACACAGTAAGCGCTCAATAAATGCGATTGAATGAATGAATGAATGAATGAATGAATGAATGAATGAATGAATGAATACAGCTGTTTGGTGAAGGAAACAGCTCCCAAAGTGTAGGGTTTACAACGACGGAGCAACTCTGTCACCCCCGAGGCTGGCCTGTTCCCTACCACATTGGGGCTCGAAAGGAAACCACCTCTTCCAAATCAATCAATCAATCAATCGTATTTATTGAGCGCTTACTGTGTGCAGAGCACTGTACTAATGAGAGTTGGGCCGTTAAGGATTTAGAAGATGAGGCCATCACCTAACTCCTGCCTGCCGCACCTCTGGGCCTTTGGATCAGGCGCCGAACGTTTCCGCCGGCTCGCTCTCTGAATTTCCGACGGGTCTTCAGCCCCTCGCCTCTCCCCTTTCTTGTCTTTTTTTATGCTGTCGAGTCGTCTCCGACTCGTAGCAACTCCACGGACACATCTCTCCCAGAACGCCTCACCTCCCTCTGCCGTCGTTCTGGTAGTGTATCCAGAGAGTGTTCTTGGTAAAAAAAAAATAAAATGGAAGTGGCTTACCATTGCCTCCTTCTGCGTAGTAAATTTGAGTCTCCGCCCTCAAATCTCTCCCATGCCGCTGCTGCCCGCCACAGGGGAGTATTGACTTGTAGCAGATTGCCTTCCACTCGCTAGCCGCTGTCCAAGCTAGGAATGGAATGGGTAGGCCTCAGCTTGACTCTCCCGCCCGTAGCCGAGACTGGTAGCGTACTGGAAACTCTCCAGGTGTGATCCTGAAAGGGGCTCCCCTCTCGACATCTTTAAAAAAAAAAAATCATATTTGTTAAACTCTTGCTTAGAGCTGTGCTAAGTGCTGGGGTAGTTACAAGTTTCTCAGGTTGGACACGGTTCCTGTCCCAGGTGGGGCTCACCGTCCAAGTTAGAAGGAGTAGGATTCACTCCCCGTTTTACAGATGAGGTAACTGAGGCACAGAGATGTTGCCCAAGGTCACCCCGCAGGCAACTGGCAGAGCTGAGTTTAGCATCTAGGTCCTCGGACTCGTAGGCCCGTCCTCTATCTACTGGGCCACGCTGTTTCTCTGACTTATACTCTGACCTTCTATTTGCTGGGATCATTATCCATCTTCTTCTGGAATTCCTGCTCTGCTGTTTGCTCCATGGGATCCCTCCGGTCTGCAGGAACAGAAGAACCCGCAAGTACAAAGATGTTGCCGAGAAGAAACCCAAACTCTCTACTTACCTCCTTCCCTCTCATTCCCTCTGGAGGGACCTCTCTAAGCCAAGAAGGATGTGTAGGAAGCAGAGAAGTGGCTTAGTGGACGGGCTCAGGAATCAGAAGGACCTGAGTTCTAATCCCAATTCCTCCACTTGTCTGCTGTGTGACCTTGGGTAAGTCACTTCACTTCTCGGGGCCTCATTGATCTCATCTGTATTCATTCATTCATTCAATTATTGAGAGCCTACTGTGTGCAGGGCACTGTACTAAATGCTTGGGAGAGTACAATAGAGCAATAAACAGACACATCCCCTGCCCACAACAAGCTCACAGTCTACAGGGGGAGTCACACATTAATATAAATAAATAAATGACAGATATGGACATAAATGCCATGGGGCTGGGGAAGGGGGGGGGGTGAATAATGGGAGCTAGTCGGGACAATGCAGAAGAGAGTGGGAGAAGAGGAAAGAAGAGCTTAGTTAGGGAAGGCTTCTTGGAGGAGATGTGCTTTCAATAAGACTTTAACGTGGGGAGCTTGATTGCCTGTCAGACACATATATCTGTAAAATGGGGATTGAGACTGAGCGCCCTACGTGGGACAGGGACTGTGTTTAACCTAATTATCTTGTATCTACCCCCGTGCTTAGTACATTCATTCGTTCAATTGTATTTATTACTCTATTTATTTATTTATTTATTTATTTATTTATTTATGTTTAACCTAATTATCTTGTATCTACACCAGTGCTTAGTACATTCATTCGTTCAGTTGTATTTATTACTCTATTTATTTATTTATTTATGTTTAACCTAATTATCTTGTATCTACCCCAGTGCTTAGTACATTCGTTCGTTCAATTGTATTTATTACTCTATTTATTTATTTATTTATTTATTTTACTTGTACATATCTATTCTATTTATTTTATTTTGTTAGTATGTTTGGTTTTGTTCTCTGTCTCCCCCTTTTAGACTGTGAGCCCACTGTTGGGTAGGGACTATCTCTATATGTTGCCAACTTGTACTTCCCAAGTGCTTAGTACAGTGCTTTGCACACAGTAAGTGATCAATAAATACGATTGACTGATTGATTGAGTGAGTGCTTACTGTGTACAGAGTACTGTACTAAGCCTCGGGAGAGTACAATAGAGTAATAAACAGACACATCCCCTGTCCACAACCAGCTTATAATCTAGAGAAGCAGCGTGGCTCAGTGGAAAGAGCCCAGGCTTGGGAGTCTGGTCGTGGGTTCTAATCCCGGCTCCGCCACTTGCCAGCTGTGTGACTTTGGGCGAGTCACTTCACTTCTCTGGGCCTCAGTTACCTCATCTGTAAAATGGGGATGAAGACTGTGAGCCCCACGAGGGACAACCTGTTCACCTTGTATCCCCCCCAGCGCTTTGAACAGTGCTTTACACATCGTAAGCGCTTAACAAATGCCATTATTATTATTCTAGAGGACTGTCCAGTGCCTGGCACATAGTAATAATAATAAAAATAATAATAATGTTGGTATTTGTTAAGCGCTTAGTATGTGCAAAGCACTGTTCTAAGCGCTGGGGGGAATACAAGGAGATGAGGTTGTCCCATGTGGGGCTCACAGTCTTAATCCCCATTTTACAGATGAGGGAACTGAGGCACAGAGAAGTGAAGTAACTTGCCCAAGGTCACACAGCAGACATGTGGGGGAGGCGGGATTCGAACCCATGACCCGTGACTCCCAAGCCCGTGCTCTTTCCACTGAGCCACGCTGCTTCTCATCAATAATGATGGCATTTGTTAAGCGCTTACTACGTGCAAAGCACTGTTCTAAGCGCTGGGGGGATATAACATGATCAGGTTGTCCCACATGGGGCTCACAGTCTTCATCCCCATTTACAGATGAGGTAACTGAAGCTCAGAGAAGTTAAGTGACTTGCCCAAGGTCACACAGCAGACATGAGGCAGAGCCGTGGTTCGAACCCATGATCTCCAACTCCAAAGCCCGGGCTCTCTCCACTGAGCCACGAAGGGCTTAACCAACAAATACCATTAAAAAAAAAAGGTGGAACTTCACAGCACTTTACATTAATAAATGTCGAACTTCACAGCACTTTACATTAATAAATGTCGAACTTCACAGCACTTTACATTCTGGAACAAATGTGATACAAACTGACTAGCAAACTGAGCGGGCGAAGTCGCCTTCAAGTCAATCCCCTTATGCCGGGGGCCCAAGATTGCCACCCATCAGGGCCTGTCTGCCTGTCTGTCTACCAAGAAGCCGCGGGCCATCTGACTTTCAAAACCGTCTCACGGTGACCTGAAAACCCTCAGATATGCTCCCCCGCTAAGAGGGGAGTGTGGACGTAGTGGAGTTTACCTGCTTCCTCTCCCCAGAGATCGGATGTGAGTCATGTGCGGTGGGGGCCGGGCTGTCTGACAGAAGCATTCCCCTCCGTTTCCTCCTCCGTTTCTCCCAAGCCTGCTTCGCAGAATGGAGAACCGTGCCCGTTATTCCCCAGATGAGGTGTCAGGGCCATGACCTCGACTTTCCCACTGCCCTTACAACTGTCCCTCGCTACTACCCCAAGAAAGGAACCCTCTCAGGCCGGGTAAACCCTTCCCTCTGCCCCCTTTCTTAACCCTGGGCACACCAAGAGGCGATTTCCAGTAGGAGTTTCCTAAAGAGAAGAGACAGGGCTCTGCCTACACTTGTCGGCGTGTTTGGGGGGAATTTCCACATTAAAACCGTAACAGTTGTCCTTGTTAAGCACGTGCTATTCAACTGTATTTATCGAGCGCTTGCTGTGTGCAAAATACCGCACTGAGCACTTGGGAGAGTACAACGACGAAGAGACACAGTACGGCCCACAGTGAGCTTACAGTCTAGAGGGGGAGATAGACATTAATATTAATAAATTGCATACATATACATCGATCAATCAATCGTATTTATTGAGCGCTTACTGTGTGCAGAGCACTGTACTAAGCGCTCGGGAGAGTACAACAGAACATTAAACAGACACATTCCCTGCCCACAACCAGCCTCCACGCTCATCATAGCTTGGGGTCCAGGGATCGAGTGCATTAGAGAAGCAGCGTGGCTCAGTGGAAAGAGCCCGGGCTTTGGAGTCGGAGGTCATGGGTTCAAATCCCGGCTCCGCCACTTGTCAGCAGTGTGACTTTGGGCAAATCACTTCACTTCTCTGGGCCTCAGTTACCTCAACTGTAAAATGGGGGTTAAGACTGTGAGCCCCCCGTGGGACAACCTGATCACCTTGTAACCTCCCCAGAGCTTAGAACAGTGCTTTGCACATAGTAAGCGCTTAATAAATGCCATTATTATTATTATTAGGCCTGTCCCAGCCCCCTGCCCTGGACACGAGAAAACTTCCGGTCCTCGATCCTTCCTTTCTCCCCTCTCTCCCTCCTCCCGGTCGACCGCATCTGGGACGAGCATGGGGGGAAAGGGATGCTGGCGATAATAATAATTGTGCTATTTGTTAAAGCGCTTCCCATGTGCCAGGCACTGTACTAAGCACTGGGGTGGAGACAAGCAGATCGGGTTAGGCACAGTCCCTGTCCCACGTGGGGCTCACGTTCTCCATCCCCATTTTACAGATGGACTAACTGAGGCCCAGGGAAGTGAAGCGGCTTACCCAAGGTCGCACGGCGGACAAGCGGCGGAGCCGGGATTAGAACCCAGGTCCTTCTGATTCCCAGGCCCGGGCTCTAGCCACTGCACCACAGAACCCCTTCCACCAGACTGTCCTCCGTACTGGTTAAGAAAATTGGCCGGACCCCCTCACCCCCGGCCCCAACTACCAGTCAAAGGCCTTTTTTGAGCACTTACTATGTGCAGAGCACTATACTAAGCGTTTGAGATGGTCCAGTACAACAGAGCTGGCAGACACGTTCCCTTGCCCGCAACGAGGTTACGTTCTAGAGGGGGAGACAGACATAAATATAAGTAATTAATGTGTAATATATAATTTAGTGATACGTACATAAGTGCTGTGAGGTTGAGGGTGGGGTGGGTATCAAATGCCCAAAGGTCACAGATCCAGTTGCATATAATAATAATGGCATTTGTTAAGCGCTTACTATGTGCAAAGCACTGTTCTAAGCGCTGGGGAGGCTACAAGGTTATCAGGTTGTCCCTCATGGGGCTCACAGTCTCAGTCCCCATTTTACAGATGAGGTAACTGAGGCACAGAGAAGTGAAGTGACTTGCCCAAAGTCACACAGCTGACAATTGGCGGAACGGGGATTTGAACCCATGACCTCTGACTCCAAAGCCCGGGCTCTTTCCTACTGAGCCACGCTGCTTCTCTATATAATATATAATAATAATATATATATAATATATATATAATAATATAATATATAATAATAATGGCATTTGTTAAGCGCTTACTATGTGCAAAGCACTGTTCTAAGCGCTGGGTATAGCTGGAAGGGAATGGGTGATGAGCCAGCAAGCCAACTACAAGGCCCATACGGGGATTAAGCCAGGGTTTGGTAATAATCATAATCGTGTGTATATATATCTGTATATACACCTGTATATATGTATATATGGTTGCACATATTTATTACTCTATTTATTTATTTATTTTATTTGTACATTTCTATCCTATTTTTTTTATTTTGTTGGTATGTTTGGTTTTGTTCTCTGTCTCCCCCTTTTAGACTGTGAGCCCACTGTTGGGTAGGGACTGTCTCTATGTGTTGCCAATTTGTACTTCCCAAGCGCTTAGTACAGTGCTCTGCATATAGTAAGCGCTCAATAAATATGATTGATTGATTGATTGATTGATTGATTGTTTGTTAAGCGCTTACTATGAGTCAGGCAGTGTACTGGGCACTGGGGTAGACAGAAGCATTGTGGCCTAGTGGCTAGGGCCCGGGCCTGGGAATCAGGAGGACCTGGGTTCTAATCCCGGCTCCGCCACTTGTCTGCTGTGGGACTTCGGGCAAGTCTATTAACTTCTCTGCGCCTCCGTTCCTTCACCTGTAAAATGGGGATTAAGAAGATTGTGAGCCCTAGCGAAGAAGCGGCGGGGCTCAGTGGAAAGAACCCCGGGCTTGGGACTCGGAGGTCATGGGTTTGAATCCCGGCTCTGCCACATGTCTGCTGTGTGACCTTGGGCAAGTCACTTAACTTCTCTGAGCCTCAGTTCCCTCATCTGTAAAATGGGGATTAAGATTGTGAGCCCCACATGGGACAACCTGATCAACCTGTATCCCCTCAACGCTTAGAACAGTGCTTTGCACATAGTAAGCGCTTAACAAATGCCCTATTTGGGACAGAGACTGTGTCCAAACTACCTTCCATCCCAGCGCTTAGTACACTGTCTAGCACATAGTAAGCACTTAACAAATACTATAAAAAAAAACTGGAATGGAGCTGCCTACTCAACTGGGCATCTATCCACCAGGCCAGGGACAATCCCTGGATACCCACAGGCCTTAAATATTCCTACCCAATTTCTCTTTTTGGCAGAGGAATTCCTTTAACAATAAAAGAAAGCAATTTTGTTGGCCAAACCCACCCTCCTAATAATAATAATAATAATTATGGTGATGGTGTTTGTTAAGCGCTTACTATGTGCCAAGCACTGTTCTAAGTACTGGGATACAAGGTAATCAAGTTGTCCCATGTGCGGTTCACAGTCTTAATCCCCATTTTACAGAATAGGGAACTGAGGTTAGAGCCCGGGCCTGAGAGTCAGAAGATCACGGGTTCTAATCCCGGCTCTGCCACTTGTGACCTTGGGCAAGTCACTTCACTTCTCTGGGCCTCAGTTCCCTCATCTGTTAAGCGGGGATGATGACGGTGAGCCCCATGTGGGACAGGGACTGTGTCCCACCCGATTTGCTCGCAGTGGAAAGATCCCGGGCTTTGAAGTCAGAGGTCATGGGTTCAAATGCCGACTCCTCCAATTGTCAGCTGTGTGACTTTAGGCAAGTCACTTAGATTCTCTGGGCCTCAGTTACCTCATCTGTAAAATGGGGATTAAGACTGTGAGCCCCGCGTGGGACAACCTGATCACCTTGTAAGCTCTCCAGCGCTTAGAACAGTGCTTTGCACATAGTAAGCACTTAATAAATGCTATCATTATTATTATCCACCCTAGTGCTTAGTACAGTGCCTGGCACATAGTAAGCGCTTAAATACCACAAAAAAAAAAGGTCATACAGTGGACAAGTGGTGGACTTGGGATTAGAACCCAGGTCTTTCTGACTCCCAAGCCCGGGCTCTCTTCACTAGGTCGAGCCTTGCAAAACCTTCTACTCCCCCCGCCCCAGGGTTGCTTTATTGGCCAGGCTCTGGGGCCAGTGGGGAGGCACGCACATCAAGCACTTAGTACAGTGTTCTGCACACAATAAGCGCTCAATAAATACGATTGAATGAATGGACTCCCTCTAACCGAAAAAATCAACCGTGGCCACAAACCTCAAACCGGTGGTTTCCTTCTGTCTTGAGCTGAATTGCAGAAAAGAGTCCGTCTATCAAATAGCCTTTCGGCGGGGGCTGGATGGCAAATCCTAAATCGTAAGGAGCCTGCCATCGGGGTGGGCCTGGGCACCCTTGGCCTCAGAGAGGGTGAGGCCTTGTCCGGAGTCTTCTCACGTCTGGGAGACTGGAAACCTCCTGAATGGAAGCCCGGGAAGATTAATCATCATCATCATCATCATCAATCGTATTTATTGAGCGCTTACTGTGTGCAGAGCACTGTACTAAGCGCTTGGGAAGTACAAATTGGCAACATTTAGAAACAGTCCCTACCCAACAGCGGGCTCACAGTCTAAAAGGGAGAGACAGAGAACAAAACCAAACATACTAACAAATTAAAATAAATAGAATAGATAGGTACAAGTAAAATAAATAAATAGAGTAATAAATATGTACAAACGTATATACATATATACAGGTGCTGTGGGGAAGGGAAGGAGGTAAGGTGGGGGGGGATGGAGAGGGGGACGAGGGGGAGATAATAATAAAAATAATGATGATAATAGTTCTTGTTCAGCGCTTACTATGTGCCAAGCACTGTACTAAGCGCTTGGGAAGTACAAATTGGCAACATTTAGAAACAGTCCCTACCCAACAGTGGGCTCACAGTCTAAAAGGGAGAGACAGAGAACAAAACCAAACATACTAACAAATTAAAATAAATAGAATAGATAGGTACAAGTAAAATAAATAAATAAATAGAGTAATAAATATGTACAAACGTATATACATATATACAGGTGCTGTGGGGAAGGGAAGGAGGTAAGGTGGGGGGGATGGAGAGGGGGACGAGGGGGAGATAATAATAAAAATAATGATGATAATAGTTCTTGTTCAGCGCTTACTATGTGCCAAGCATTGTTCTAAGGACTCTGGGTAGCTACAAGTGAATCACTTTTTAGGTACAAAGGGCTGTGCCATGTTCTGTGACAGATGCAAGATCATCGGGTTGGGCGCAGTCTCTGTCCCACGTGGGGCTCACAGTCTTAATCCCCATTTTACAGATGAGGTAACTGAGGCCCAGAGAAGTGAAGTGACTTGCCCAAGGCCTCACAGCTGATACGTGGCACGGCCGGGATTAGAACCCAGGACCTTCCGACCCCCAGGTCTATCCACAGAGCCACGCTGCTTCTCTCGATTCGAGTCCAAGGTCGATGATGGGAGGGACCGGATATGGTATTCTCCCAAGTGCTCGGTACAGTGCTCTGCACACAGTAAGTGCTCAATAATTACAATCGAATGGCTGGCCGAGTTTTTGCAGCTGCCCTTCTGAGTCCGTCCATTCCCACTTGGGTAACTGCGGCAGGAAGAACTCCGACCTGGAAAAGTAATCTTGTTTCTGGTGACTCCTGTGCTTCTCGGGTTCTCTGGTAGCAGCTGGAATAACTGAATATTAAAAATGAAGGTATTTGTTGAGCACTTTCTAGGTACCAAGGGCTCTGCGGTAGAAATATAAGATAATCATGTCAGATACAGTCCCTGTCCCACCTGGGCTCCTGGTTCAAGGGGGAGGGACCACAGGTATATAATCCCCACTTTTCAGAGGAAGAAACCGAGGCACAGAGAAGTTAAATGACTTGCCCAACGTCACTGTAGTGGTGGAAGCGGGATTAGAACCCAGTTCCCCTGACGCCCACGGCTGTGCTTTTTCCACAAGGCCAGGCTGCAATGTGGGAGTAGCCTAGCTAGCTTTGAAGTACAGAACACTTCGTGTCCTCTAGACTGTAAACTCATTTTGGGCAGCGAACGTGTCTGCTAACTCTGTTGTACTGTGCTCTCTCAGGCGCTTAGTACAGTGCTCTGCACATAACAAGCTCTCAAAAAATATCTTCGATCAATTGGTTGATGTGAGTAGCGGGAACGAGTCGGTTAATCTTGAGGGAATCTTCATGCCCGTGTTAGAATCTGATTTAACTGGTAATTTGGGGTGTAATTGCTGGGTAATCCGACTCATTGAGCACTCACTTGGTACAATACACTCTGATAAGCATTTGAGAAGTACAAAACCAAGCAGTGCCCACAAAGATTTATATTCTGGTGAGAGAGACAGACATAAAAATATTAGCTTGTATCTATTCCAGTGTTAAGTACAGTGCCCGACACATAGTAAGCACTTTACAAATACCTTAAAAAATTAGCAAATAAAATAATCAAAATAAATAACAATATGCAGCTGAATAAGCATAAAAACTGCCGAGGATAGGAATAAGTACATAAATGGTAGAGATGGCTGCTGGCTTTACGTGAACCAGGATGCTGGGAATTCACTGGAGTAAATTTGGAGGATGTTTAAAACTTAGTGTCTTAGTGATGATAATAACTGCGGTAAATTTGTCAAGCATTTAATCCGGGCCAACCTCTATTTCAAGCTTGGCAGAGAAGCCGTGTGGTCTAGTTGGCCCGGGAGTCAGAAGGACCTGGGTTCTAATGGCGGCACTGGCCTGCTGTGTGACCTTGGGCCCATCACTTAACATCTCTGTGCATGTTACCCCACCTGTAAAATGGGGATTAAATCTGTAAGCCCCATGTGGGACAATGGATTGGGTCTAAACAGATTGTTGCATCTCTACCCCAGAGCTCAGTATGGTGCCTAATGAATGACTTTAAAAAAATTATATTTTGAGATCCCTTTTGGGAGAGGGGAGTTCAGAGAAAAGACCCGACTGTAAATTAGAGGCTAGATTAATGATCCTCAAGAAAGGGAAGGGTCACTGGGGGTAGGAGCTGGCGGGAAGACTGTAAAGAGGAGTGTATTCCATCAAACAAATGAGACGGCAGATGTCCGCACGGAGATCCGGGAAGTCGGAGAGTGAGTCTAGGCCGGAGAGCGCTAAGATAACATGGGAACACCAGACCTGAGGGAGGCCTGTCCTGATGTTGGGGAGAGGAATTTGGCCTTTCCCTCTCTGTTCCCCAACTCAGTCCTCTATGTGGGATTGGAAAAGGCAGGGACGGAGAGGGGGCAGGTGGAATAAACGATAATATCTGTTGTATCTGTTAAGCACTTATTCTTGGCCTAGTGGATCGAGCACAGGCTTAGGAGTCAGAAGGACCTGGGTTCTAATCCCAGTTCTGCCACTTGTCTTTTGGGTGACTTCACTTCTCTGGGCCTCCGCTCACTCATTGATAAAAATAGGGATTAAGACTGGGAGCCCCATGTGGGACAGGGACTGCCCAACCTGATTTGCTTGTGTCTGCCACATAGTAAGCGCTTAACAAATACCACAATTGTTATTATTATTGTTACCAAATGATGATGATGGCATCTGTTAAGCACTTACTATGTGCAAAGCACTGTTCTAAGCGCTGGGGGGGATACAAGATGATCAGGTTGTCCCACGTGGGGCTCACAGTCTTAATCCCCATTTTACAGATGAGGGAACTGAGGCACAGAGAAGTTAAGTGACTTGCCCAAAGTCACGCAGCTGACAATTGGCGGAGCTGGGATGACCTCTGACTCCAAAGCCCGGGCTCTTTCCACTGAGCCAAGCTGCTTCTCCAAATGCTGCACTAAGCGCCGGGGTAGATACAGTGAAGAGAAAATAGAAAGGAGAACCAATTTTTAGACAAATCTTAGGACCCCGGGAGATACCACCCCCCAACACCCCCAACACTTCCGTACATCGCCTTATACTCGACTATTTCCCCTCTCCGTCAATTATCTTAACGTCTGTCTCCCCATATCGACCGTAAGTTCCTTGTGGGTGGGAAACTCCATCATGTGTCTGCTGTGTAACCTCAGGCAAGTCGCTTCACATCTCTGGGCCTCAGTTACCTCACCTGTAAAATGGGGATTAAGCCTGTGAGCCCCAAATGGAGCAGGGACTGTGTCCAACCTGATTAACTTGTAACTACCCCAGGGCTTAGAACAACGCTTGTCACAGAGTAAGCCCTTAGCAAGGACCTTAAGTGTTCTTATTACCATACCTCATTGCCTTGTCCTTTCCCAAGCGCTCAGCACAGTGCCCTGCAAACAGTAAGCATTCAATAAATACCATTCAGTATTGGATAAATACCTGCCGATAAATTCCATTCAGGTCACGTAGAAGCAACGTGGCAGAGGGGATAGAACTTGGGCTTGGGAGTCATAAAATCGTGGGTTTTAATCCCGGATCCACCACTTCACTGCTGTGTCCAACCCCATTATCGCCTATCTACTCCAGCACTTAGAACAGTGTCTACCAAATACCGTCATTATAATTAATTATTATTATCCCCAAATTAAGAGGACCAGACTAAGCAAACGGAGGCGGTTTCCCCTCCTAGAAGCCTTCCCTGACTCAGCCTTCCTCTCCTCTTCTCCCACTCCCTTCTGCGTCACCCTGACCTATTCGCTTCATTTATCCTCCGGCTCAGCCCCACAGCACGTACGCCTGTATCTGTAATCAATCAATCAATCAATCGTATTTATTGAGCGCTTACTGTGTGCAGAGCACTGTACTAAGCGCTTGGGAAGTCCAAGTTGGCAACATATAGAGACAGTCCCTACCCAACAGTGGGCTCACAGTCTAGAAGGGGGAGACAGAGAACAAAACCAAACATATTAACAAAGTAAAATAAATAGAATAGATATGTACAAGTAAATGTATTTATTTACATTAATGTCTGTCTCTGCCTCTAGACTGTGAGCTCGCTGTGGACAGGGAACGTGCCTGTTGTTCATTCATTCATTCAGCTGTATTTACTGAGCGCTTACGGTGTGCAGAGCCCTGTACTAAGCGCTTGGAAAGCACAGTGCGGCACACAGAGAGGCGATCCCTGCCCACAGTGAGCTCACAGTCTAGAGGTGGGGAGACAGACATGGTGATGATGACGATGGTGGTACTTGTTAAGCGCTTACTACGTGCCAAGCACCATCCTAACCGCTGGGATAGATACGAGGTAAAGAGGTTGTCCCACGCGGGGCTCCCAATCTCAATCCCCATTTTACAGATGAGGTCACCGAGGCCCAGAGAAGTCAAGTGGCTTGCCCGAGGTCACACAGCTGACCAGTAGCGGAGGCGGGATTAGAACTCACGACCTCCGACTCCCAAGCCCCCGCTCTTTCCACCGAGCCAGGCCGCTTCTCGTCAATATGAGTAAAGGGGCATCGATAGCGTACTCCCCCAAGCGCCTAGTACAGCGCTCCGGATTGAATTCCAGATGGCGTCCGCCTCGTGAGCCCAGGCTGACGGTCCCCCCGCTTTTTTTTGTCCCCGGCAGCGGACGGAGAAGATGGTGGACCACCTGGCCAACACGGAGATCAACAGCCAGCGCATCGCGGCCGTGGAGCACTGCTTCGGGGCCTCGGGGCAGCCGCTGGCCCTGCCGGGCCGGGTCCTGCTCGGGGAAGGCGTCCTGACCAAGGAGTGCCGCAAGAAGGCCAAGCCCCGCATCTTCTTCCTCTTCAACGACATCCTGGTGTACGGCAGCATCGTCCTCAGCAAGCGCAAGTACAACGGCCAACGCATCATCCCGCTGGAGGAGGTCACCCTGGAGCTCCTGCCCGAGACGGCCGAGACCAAGAACCGCTGGCTCATCAAGACGTCCAAGAAGTCGTTCGCCGTGTCGGCCGCCTCGCCCACGGAGCGCCGGGAGTGGATCGGCCACATCGAGGAGTGCGTCCGGCGCCAGCTGAGCGCCACGGGGGGCCGGCCCAGCGCCGAGCACGCGGCCCCCTGGGTCCCCGACAAGGCCACGGACACCTGCATGCGCTGCGCCCGGACCAAGTTCTCCGCCCTGACGCGGCGCCATCACTGCCGCAAGTGCGGCTTCGTGGTGTGCGGGGACTGTTCCCGCCACCGCTTCCTCATGCCTCGCCTCTCCCCCAAGCCGCTCCGCGTCTGCGGGCCCTGCTACCAGCGGCTGGTGGCCGAGGGCCGGGAGGAGGCCGGGGCCGGGGGCCGGGCGGCCCGGCTCCGCTCCGACGGGGCCGCCCCCGGGGCCTCCAGCGACGACGACGACGACGACGAGAGCGACAAGTCGGACGAGGACGGGGAAGCGGGCCCGGCCGAGACCGAGTTCTACGCCTCCGGGGCCTCGTGGTCGTCCTTCCGCAGCTGACCCCGGGGCCGGCCTACCCGCCAGGTGCCCCCTCCGCCCCGGGTCTCTCTGGAGAGGCGCCCGCAACTCTTTTAGACTGTGAGCCCGCTGTTGGGGAGGGACTGTCTCTGTATGTTGCCAACTTGTACTTCCCAAGCGCTTAGTACAGTGCTCTGCACACAGTAAGCGCTCAATAAAGACGATTGATTGATTGATTGATTGGGGCGCCCTGGAGCCCGCCCTTGTGGAGGCTGAAGGGCGGACGGGGATCGTTTGTACCCAGGCCGGGCCTTGGCCTCCCTTAAGCCTTCCCTCAGAGACCTCTAGGCTGAAGCCGGGGCTGTTCCACCAGAGAACAGAAGCCCAGGGTGATGGAGAGGCCCGGCCCGGGTGTTCCACGGTCAGCCGGACGCACGGCCTCGGTGACCTCTCCTTGGCCTCCCTCCACTTCTGGCCAGTGTGGGCCTGGCTGCAATGAATGACAGCCCCGGGGGGCCAGCTGGTCCGGCAGAGCACGAGAGAACGGAGGTGGACCGAGTTGAGCGGGCCCTCCTGGCCGTGGTCCAGGCCCAATCGGCAAGCTCAGCCTGAGCGGAGCCGGTCCTGGGCTCCGGGAAAGCCGAGCCCAGTCCGCTCTGATCCCAGACTTCCCAGAATCCCATCCCAGCCCCCCCCTGCCCGGCCCCAGGCAACCGGAGACTCACTCTCGAGTAAGGGCCCGGAGAGGCTGGGATTTTGAGCTGCTGAAACTGCAGCTTGAATTCACTCTGATGGGGATCGTGCCGTTAAGAAGCCGCAGCCAGAGAGAGGCCAAATGGGGCCTTTAAAATCCTTTCCGCTTGGCCTATTCCCATGCCTAACGAAAACCTCGCCATCGGAGACACAGCAGCGTATTTGAACGATGTATTGCAATAGTCTGTGGCCTTGCTAAGGGTCTATGACCAGGAGAAGGGCAGAGGGCATATATTGTACCCTTTGTTAGTCGCCCTGCTAGGTGGGGGAAAGTGGAGAGAGGGGAGTGTAGGAACTCCCCTTGTGTTGCGTTAGCCAAAACTTTCACCCTGAAAGCTCCTATTATAATAATATAATTAATAGTTGTTTTCCTCTTAAATGTGGTCCTTTCTTTTACGGAGGTGTGTGAGACTCTCCTATCTGTGGGACCAGGAGGAATTGGGTCATTTCCTTTTAAAGAAAGTTTCTCATCCCTCCCCACACCCATTCTATCCTCTCCCTCCTCCTCCTTCTCCTTCCTGGGTTTGAGGCTGTTTGTTTATTATTTTTAATTTGTTGGAAAAGAAAAGGAAAAATCTGCCTCTTTCTCTTGGCTGCTGCTGTTGCACAATTCTGAAGTTTAAAAGTTGTTCCTGGAACTTGGCTCACCCTTAATAATAGTCCTATTATTATTAACAATAATAGTATTTTTTAAGCGCTTACTGCGTGCCAAGCACCATACTAAGCGCTGAGGGAGAATTGTTATATGCAGCTCAGAAGGAGTCCCTGTCCCACATGGGGCTCACAGTCTAAGTAGAAGTGGGAACAGGCAAGTAGATGGGAAAACTGAGGCGCAGAGAAGTTAAGTGACTAGCCCAAGGTCACGCGGCTGACAAGAGGCAGAGGCAGGATTAGAACCTGGGTCCTCTGACTCTCAAGTCCGGCGCCTTTCCATCGGGTCACACCCTTATCAGCAGAGGAAAGTTGATAGGATCAGGGTTCTCCGCAGCGTGGCTCAGTGGAAAGAGCCCGGGCTTTGGAGTCAGAGCTCATGGGTTCAAATCCCGGCTCCACCAACTGTCAGCTGGGTGACTTTGGGCAAGTCACTTCACTTCTTTGGGCCTCAGTTACCTCGTCTGTAAAACGGGGATGAAGACTGTGAGCCCCCCGTGGGACAACCTGATCACCTTGTAACCTCCCCAGTGCTTAGAACAGTGCTTTGCACATAGTAAGCGCTTAATAAATGCCGTTATAATTATTATTAGGATCCAGAACAAACGTTTCTGCTCTCTGTTATAACAGTTTTGAGGCGGCTCTCTTCCTGACTTCACTCGCTCTGCCCCACAGCTTCTTCCGCAACAGAAGCAGAGAGGAAACCACCTTCAAAGGTCCATAACCGTGGCAAGGTCAGGAAGAGGCAGAGGGAGGAAGGGAGGCCTCGTGGTTCTGGGACCCAGAAAGAAACCGGGCTGACGGGCCAGAGGAGATGGCCGGCTACTTCTGGGGAGTTGACTTTTGGGCCTCGTCCCTCCAGGTACACGAGGTTCAACTATGATAAGGACTAGGGCTTTCCCTAGGCCCAGCTGACGCTGCGGAAGCAGGCTGAGGAGATTCTCCCATCACGCCGGGCCATCGGGTCAAACCCTCCTCAGAGCAGGGAGACGGACCCGCAGGGTCCTCCCATCTCCAGCCGGCTGACGTGGCAGGAGAGGGAGGCCTGGGGGAAAGGATGTTTGCCAACGGCCCAGCGCAAATGATAAAGCCGAAAGAGAGACCAGGGGTTCGGTCGGCAAAGCGTCCTTCTGACTCTCTGGCCTACCGCCTCGAGACGCAACATTTCCTGAGGAATGGGACTTGAGCCATCGCGTTTGTGTGTATGTGCCATTTGTGGCAGGGCTCTGGAGAGGTCAACTAGTTCTGTCAGCACCAAAGCTAAACCACCCAGATGATTTTGCAAGAGAGCACCCCACAACTCACTCCCTGGGCTACTCGTCCATCCTCCCCATGGTCTCCCACCCCAGAATGTTTCATGAGTCGCCAGGCTCCCCCTGATTGCTTTCCTTGAGGTCCGTGGTCTCCCCACTGCTCTCCTGGCGCCTCGCCCCTCTCTCACATGCCAATTCCTCCCACAGGCTGGTTTCAAAACCTCACGGGGAGGTGGGCAGAACCAGGCCGGCCTGCCAGTTCTCAGACCAAAGGGAAGGGAATCTCATCTGCAATTACCACAAAACTTGAGCTGGAAAGCTTGGGATTGAATGTCCGCATCCCTGGCTTTCTTCGCTCGGAGGGGTGGGGGGAAGAGAGAGAGGGAGAAGGGGAGGAGAGTTGGGAAGAGAGGGGATTGGAAAGAGTTACTCGGGTGAGGGAGGGTCATTCAATTTCCAGCCTGACTTGTTGCAGTTCCTGCTTTCAGTGCCGTTCGCCCTTGGAGGGAGACGGTAAAACCTTCTCATGTGACTTTTTCCAGTCATGGGGTCTCTTCTTGTAGCTGGCAGGGACTTTTTTGTTTACTCGGACTTGATTTTACTCGGAGATTTAGGGCCTTTAAATACAAGTCCGTACAATCTGGAGCTTTTGGGTTTTGATAGCAGAGAAAAGATGGGCAGGGAATAGGTCTGTTTATTGTTGTACTCTCCCAAGCGCTTAGTACAGCGCTCTGCACATAGTAAGTGCTCAATAAATGCGATTGGATGAATGAATGACTCTGAAACTGGTCTTACAGAGTTGGGTGACGGGATAGAGGAGCAAGAACAGGAGAAGGGAAAGGCAGTTCCCCAAGAGTTCGAAAAACACTGGCAGGATTGCTTCTGTACTCCTGCCCATCAATTGTTTTTGCAGAGGTCTGAACCGTCTTAACTGCAAACCACACAGCATTTATTTTCCCAACGACACGCTCTACGGAAAGTTTGCAGATATGCGTCGTGTTTTAACCACTCAAAACAACTGTGTTTCCTCCCCCAACCTCCAAACTGGAGGTTTCCAAGTTGAAATCATTTTCACTGAGAAAATTAATATTTTCAACAGAAGCAAATATTCAGGCTGTTCCGATGCCCCCCCAAACATTTTTTTTTAATTGTTTTCCTTGGCAACTGCAGTCAGCGAAGCTGGGCTGGGGAGTAGAGGGAGAGAGAGAGGGGAGGAAACAGGAAGTCTGAGCTACCGAAATGCAATTTGGGCTCAGTCTGGGTTTCAGTTCCAGACCCTTTTATTTGTTTGAATTGGGTCCTTCGTCTGGGGGAGAAGAAGCAGAGAATTACGCCCACTGACAGGGAAGGGAGGATCAAAGCCTCCAAGAAATTGGGGTGAACCTAAAGGAAATGAGGCAGCTGGCTTAGAAACTGAAATACAGAGCACTGTGCTTCTCCTCTTAGCCCCCCTTTGTTTGGGTTTTAGGGAGAATCGAGTGCCTTTGTTGATGGCTGGGGCTTGTCTCTGCCTGAAAAGAGGGGAAACAATAAATATTACTAATAATAATTGTGGTATTTGTTAAGCACCTGTTATGTGCCAGGCACTGTACAAAGCGCTGGGGTAGATATGAGATCATCGGGATGGACACAGCCCTTGTCCCACATTGGGCTCACAGTCTTAATCCTTATTTTACAGATGAGGTAACTGAGGTCCAAAGAAGTGAACCGACTTGCCCAAGGTCACACAGCAGACAAGTGGCGGAGGTGGAATTAGAACCCAGATTCTTCTGACTCCCAAGCCCATGCTCTGTCCAATGGGTCACTCCAACTCTCAGGCCCCAAACCAGCTCCCTCAAACACCAAAGACTCCTGCCCCAATCAATCAATCAATCAATCGTATCTATTGAGCGCTTACTGTGTGCAGAGCACTGTACTAAGCACTTGGGAAGTACAAGTTGGCAACACATAGAGACAGTCCCTACCCAACAGTGGGCTCACAGTCTAAAAGGGGGAAACAGAGAACAAAACCAAACATACTAACAAAATAAAATAAATAGAATAGATATGTACAAGTAAAATAAATAGAGTAATAAATATGTACAAACATATATACATATAAAATAAATAAATAAATAGAGTAATAAATATGTACAAACATATACAGGTAGACGGGCTTCTCAACAAGTCCCCTCGGAGAATTAGGCTGATCTCAGCCCCCTCCTGGCCTTCACCCACCCCCCTCACAACAGCTCACGTCGGTCAGTCGGTCAATCATATTTACTGAGCGCTTTACCGTGTGCAAAGTGTTGTACTAAGCGTTTGGGAGAGTACACTATAACATTAAACAGATACATCCCCTACCTACAACGAGCTTACAGTCTAGCATGAAGCAAGGCTGCATCAGGTCCCTCCCACTCCACGAAGAGAAGCAGATTGGCCTAATGGATAGAGCACTGGCCTGGGCGTCAGAAGGGCCTGGATTCTAATCCCAGCTCTGCCCCTTGTCTGCTGGTTTTTTTTTTAAAAAAAAAACACGTTATTTGTTAAAGGTTTATTAAGTGCACAGAACTGTTCTAAGCTCTGGAGTAGATACAAGGTAATCAGGTTGGAGACAGTCCATGCATGAGGCTCACAGTCATAACCCCATTTTACAGGTGAGGCACAGAGAATGAAGCAGCGTGGCTCAGTGGAAAGAGCCCGGGCTTTGGAGTCAGAGGTCATGGGTTCGAATTCCCGCTCCGCCTCATGTCTGCTGTGTGACATTGGGCAAGTCACCTCACTTCTCTGGGCCTCAGTTCCCTCATCTGTAAAACGGGGATGAAGACCGTGAGCCCCACGTGGGACAACCTGATCACCTTGTATCCCCCCAGCGCTTAGAACAGTGCTTTGCACATAGTAAGCGCTTAACAAATGCCATCATCATTATTATTATTATTATTAAGCAACTTGCCCAAGGTCTCGCAGCAGACAGATGGTGGAGCCGGGATTAGAACCCAGGTCCTTCTGACTCCCAAACCCATGCTCTGCACACTAGGCCTCACTGCTTCTCTGACCTTGGGCCAATCCACTTCTCTGCGCCTCAGTGACCTCATCTGGAAAAGGGGGATTACGGCTTCCCAACTGAGACAGAGACTGTGTCCAACCCGAAGCCACATGGGACTGCACCCATCCCAGCGTGGGCTTGGGTTCTAATCCTGGTTCTGCCACCTGTCTGTTGTGTGACCTTGGAAAAGTCACTTCACTTCTCTGGGCCTCAGTCACCTCGTCTGAACAATGAGGATTGAGACTGACTCCAGGTAGGATGGGGACTGTGTCCAACCCGATTTGCCTTTATCCACCCCTGTGTTTAGTACAGTTCCTGGCACACAGTAAGCTCTTAACAGATACCGTAATAATTACTATTATCCTCTTGTATCCACCCAATAGAGTACCTGGCCCATAGTAAGTGCTTAACAAACAGCATTAAAAAAAAATAAATAAAGGGATGTGCATCTCATGAAACAAAAGCCATCCACCTCAACTGAGGTTAGGCGGGAAGAGGCGGCTAGCAGGACACTTTCATTTCCCTGAGAAATGCGGGGTTAGCCCGCTTTGCGGAAGTCGGAGAACTGAGCCGGGGATTCCCCACACTGCCTGTAGCCCAGCGTGATTCCCACTTTGCTGACTCACGTGCTGCTCACATTTAGTCGCTGTGTATCTTCCCTACCCATTCCCACCTGGCTCTACGCTGACCAACATTTCAATTGCTGTGATTGCCACCTGATCAATCAATCAATCAATCGTATTTATTGAGCGCTTACTGTGTGCACAGCACTGTACTAAGCGCTTGGGAAGTACAAGTTGGCAACATATAGAGACAGTCCCTACCCAACAGTGGGCTCAGAGAGATGCTCTTTTTCGGGTTTTTTAAATGGCTAGAAATCCCTGAGTTTCTTCAGAAAGGGTGCTTTTCTTCCTTACATAAGTTCAGTCAGTCGGTGGTATTTATCGAACGCTTGCTTGGTGCAGAGCACTGTACTAATTAAGCGCTTGGGAGAGAGTCCTAAAGACAGAAGTTTCTTCCATCCGGGCTTGCAACCCCTGAATTGAGCAGGGACCTACTTCACCATCAGATGCGCAAGAGTGAGTTGGACTGAATGGCGGCTGACTTTAAACCGAGGGCTCTTCCAGGTTTAACGGTGCCGTTTAGCTCCTCACAGAGCTGAACGGGGGGCCGGGGGTGATTTGGGAAACAGCCGCGGCCCTGTTATTGTGGAGCAGAGGGAACTGGGTTTCCCCCTCCCTCCACCCTCCGACCAGGCTGCGTGCCCAGCCGTGAAGACGAGTCCCACCAAGGGAGCAGAGGGCCCGATGCCCGGTTTGAGATCCCAAGCTCTCTCTGGTGAGCAGCAAACGGGCCTCTGTTTCCGAAGGCTCGGAAAATCCACGGCCCCTGGTGGGGTAGACACGGCCGACGCCAACGGGGTCTGATGAGGCGATAGAATAAGCATCACGGGGCCCCAGGGCCACGTTCGAGGCCGCGCTCCTTCTGGGCGGCCCTCTCCTTTTACTCCCCCTTTCTGGGCGGTGAAAGAGAAAGCGAAGGATGGGCGGGGAAGCTTAAGCCCCATCTATTTCTGGGTTTTTAAATCCTAGAATGTGAAATATTGTAAGCTCCCATGGTGTCTGTTCCAAGACATGAGTAAGCTGTGTCTGTTTGTTGTAATAATAATAACGATAATAACGGTATTTGTTAAGCTCTTACTATGTGCCGGGCATTGTACTAAGTGTTGGGGTGGTTACGAGCAAATCGGGTTGGACACAGTCCCTGTCCCACCTGGGGTTCCCGGTCTCAATCCCCATTTTACAGGTGGAGATAACTGAGGCCCAGAGAAGTGAAGTGACTTACCCAAAGTCACACAGCAGACAAGTGGCAGAGCCTCCCGAGCGCTTCAGTATGGTGCTGTGCACACAGTGAGCGCTCAATAAGTACGACTGAATGAATGAATGAAAGGCATTAAGCAGTGTTAAGTGAGAAGCAGACTGGCCTAGTGGATAGAGCACGGGCCTGATAGAAGGACCTGAGTTCTGATCCCAGCTCTGTCACCTGTCTTCTGTGGGACCTTGGGCAAGTCACTCAACTTCTCTGTATCTCAGTTACCTCATCTGTAAAATGGGGATTAAGACTGTGAGCCCCTTTGTGGGATATGGACTGTGTCCAATCTGATTAGCTTGTATCTACCCCGGCGCTTAGTACAGTGCTTGGACATAGTAGCGCTTAACAAGTACTATAAAAAAAGCTCCCGGAGGATGCAGGTAGTCTTAGATAAGCAGCGTGGCTCAGTGGAAAGAGCACGGGCTTTGGAGTCAGAGGTCAAGGGCTCGAATCCCGGCTCTGCCAATTGTCAGCTGTGTGACTTTGGGCAAGTCACTTCACTTCTCTGTGCCTCGGTTCCCTCATCTGTAAAATGGGGATTAAGACTGTGAGCCCCCCGTGGGACAACCTGATCACCTTGTAACCTCCCCAGCGATTAGAACAGTGCTTCGCACATAGTAAGCATTTAATTATTGCCATTTTTATTACTATTAGGGCCTTTGGTTGGCTTCCCCTATGAAAGTTTTGGCCCTGGAATGGTAGCTAAGGCACAGGAGGAGGAAATAGAAAATATAACTGTGTTAGTCACTGCATCCCAGAGATAAGCAGATTTATTGTTCAGTGTTCGGCTCAAAGTCAGTATTTATTTACCGGCAGGCAGACGAAGGGAGTGAGGAAGGAGACCAAGAGGCCTAAGTTAATGTAACACCTTTAAGGTGCTAACATCCACTAGGGGAAACCTAGGAATATGTATCTATCCTATCGCTTGACACATAGTAAGCGCTTAATACCATTATTATTATCATTATTATTATTATTGTTGTTATTATGTGTGCCTATGGCTGTAACCACTACTGGAATGGGCTGTGGGAGAGGGGTAGGTTCGGAAGGGAAGAGGTGGTAGACTGAAGAATGGAGGGCGTTTATTAAGGAAGGCTTTTTGGAGGAAGTGGCCTCGATTCAACATTAGTTCAGTCGGAAGAGTTGGCTCAGGGCTAAGGGTTTCGGCTGCTTCTTTTTAATGCAGATTTGACAGATTTTTCCATCTTGACCAATGCCAAGAACGTCTGTCATCAGTGGCCATCGCCTCTCTACCTATTTAGCAGCCTAATTCTAGCAGATTTAGCAGATCTAGAATTTAGCAGATTCTAATTCTGAGGTCCCCATATAACCTCTTTCTCTTCCTTTCCTGAGCTTCCTCCAGCCCCTGAGGGCTCCCTCCTTTCAAAGGGACCCCAGTTTCTGACCCAGCCCTCTTGCCTGAAACTATGGGAGAGCCCCCAAGAGTGAAATCCGTTTCTGAACCTTTGCAGTCCATGAGTTCATGCAAGTTTCACCCAGAATCAATCACATCTGTTGAGCACTCCCTGTGTGCAGAGCACTGTACTAAGCACCGTAAGCTCACTGTGGGCAGGGAATGTGTCTGTTGTCCTATTGTACTCTCCCAAGCGCTTAGTACAGTGCTCTGAAAACAGTAAACATTCAATAGATACGATTGACTGACAAAACACAAGTTGTGGACATGTTCCCTGCCCACAACTAGCTTACAGTCTAGAGATGCTAGTCAGCCCTTGATCATCATCATCATCATCATCAATCGTATTTATTGAGCGCTTACTATGTGCAGAGCACTGTACTAAGCGCTTGGGAAGTACAAATTGGCAACGTATAGAGACAGTCCCTACCCAACAGTGGGCTCACAGTCTAAAAGGGGGAGACAGACAACAAAACCAAACATACTAACAAAATAAAATAAATAGAATAGATATGTACAAATAAAATAAATAAATAAATAAATAGAGTAATAAATATCATCTGATCATCTGAGGAGACTCCCATCTCCAAACAAGCAAATATTTCCCATCCCAGGACAGAGCAGGGGTGGAGAGGATTCAAATTAAGTGGCCAAAAGTCATGTAATGCAAGAGTCTAGTAACAAAACTGGGGTGGTATGATTCATAGAGACCAGTCCAAACTCCACTCACAAATCTTTCACCATCTGACCAACATGGTAGTCCAGACTAATCAAACTGGGCCCTTCCATTTTTTTTTTTATCCAAGCCATTCGCTTATTCCTTTGGCTTCCCAAATCACTGCTAAAACATTCAAAATGTCTCCCACACTTCTGTTTTTCCTTAGCCCTTAACATCAGCGATCTCTGTCCTCTCACGAACCTCGTCAGAACTGGAAGTGGGAGAGATTATTATTGTTCCCTCCCGTTAGATTATTGCCTCCTCACAAGGAAACTGAGGCAGAGAGAGTTAGTGCCTTTCTCACAGTGATAGTGTGAGACAGTGGAAGAGGCGGTTGTGGACCCAGGCCTTCTGACCTCCAGCCCCATGACTCTCTTCCCTATGGGTTCTCACTGCTCCTCTCCCACCCCCTTACAGAACCTCTGGAAGGTCAAATGACTTAGATTAGCATATTTTGGACACATAATCAGGAGGATTCATTCTCTGGAGAAGACACCAATGCTAGGATAAGTCCCCGGAAAACATGGCAGAGACAGACCGGCAGCAAGATGACTAGAGACCATAACAACGATAACAGAGGAACCACTAGAAAGGTATGGATTAGGGCAGAGGAGAGGACGTTCTGGAGAAAGTATATCCACGAAGTCGCTATGAATCGGAAACGACGCGACGGCACTTAATAATAATAATAATAATTTCAATCGGCGGTATTTACTGAGTGTTTACCGTGTACAGAGCACTGTACTAAGCACTTGGGAGAGGACAGTTACAACAGAATTGGTAGACAAGTCCCCTGTCCACAATGAGCTTATAGTCTAGACCCTTTGGGTTAGAGTGAGATAACAGCGTGGCTCAGTGGAAAGAGCCCAGGCTTTGGAGTCAGAGGTCATGGGTTCAAATTCTGGTTCCACCAATTGTCAGCTGTGTCACAACTTCTCTGTGCCTACCTCATCTGTAAAATGGGGATTAAGACTGTGAGCCCCCTGTGGGACAACCTGATCACCTTGTAACCTCCCCAGTGCTTAGAACAGTGCTTTGCACATAGTAAGCACTTAATAAATGCCATTATTATTATTATTATCATTGGGTGGAAGTTATCTAAAAACAAAAGTGGTCAGAACTTGGATTTGGGCTAACCACAGCAAAGTGTGAGGGCATATCCATCCATCCATCCATCCATCCAAAGTTTCACCATGGAGACAAGGCCTCTGTTTCTTTCATTCATTATCTGATTAAGTAGGGGGTTTGGGGGAGAATAGCGTTTTTCAGAGCCATTTGGCAGAATCGCCTGGGAAACCCCAGCTACTGCTCTGGGAGGGAGAAGGGAAGACAAGAGTTATACTAGGTGCTTAGTAGAGTGCTCTGCACACAGTAAGCGCTCAGTAAATATATCTGACACTGGCAAGAGCCAGTTAATCTGAAAAAAACACATCTGTCCCTCTAGACGGTGAGCTCATTTTGGTGGTGGTGTTTTTTTATGATACTTGTTAAGTGCTTACTATGTTCTAGACACTGTACTAACTGCTGGGGTAGATACAAGCTAATCAGATTGGATGCAGTCCATGTCCTGCACGGGGCTCACAGTCTTAATCTCCATTTTACAGATGAAGTAACTGAGGCCCAGAGAAGTGAAGTGACTTGCCCAAGATCACACAGCAGACAAGCAGTGGAGCCAGAATTTGACTCCCAGTCCCCGTGCTCTTTCCACTAGGCCATGCTTCTTCTCATTGTGGGAAGGGAACCTGTCTACCAACTCTGTTGCGTTGGGCTATCCCAAGCGCTTAGTACAGTGCTCTGCACACCGTAAGCATTCGATAAATACCATTGATTGATTGATTCTTTGCACCTTTACCTCCACCAGGATCAGGCTGTCTGTACAGAATCTTGACTGTCACCACCGTGTGCTTTCTGTACGATTTCACTGCCCTCATTAGTGTGCTGTGATTTGGACACCAAGTTTGGGTCTGCATGTCCATGTCTGCATGTTAACCTCCTGCAAACGGCAAAGCAGTTTGATTGGGCTCCTAATAAACATCTGAGCTCCCTAGAAATCTCCCAAGGAACCAGCTGCATTGCTATTTCCCCTGCTGCAGTGTGTGGAGACAGGAGGTTCCCAGCTTGGTTAGACCAATTGTCAGCTTTCTAGTTAGAGGCCAAATGAGGTGCTGTCCATGCATAAAGCAAGGGCTTGGAGCCTCTAAATGGGAAGGAAAATACATTGACCGAAGGCCTTGGATTTTCCTTTTCCCCAGCTGGAGCTGGGGGTTCATTTCATTCATTCAATAGCATTTATTGAGCGCTTACTGTGTGTGCAGAGCACTGTACTAAGCACTTGATCCTGATGGAGGCTGACACTGCCGGCCTAGGGCCACCCTAACGCTGTCCCAACCCCTAAACGGGGGGCTGTCTGCAGAATCACCCCTGTGGCTCTCACGAAGACTCGGGCGGAGCTCGAATGATGTCAACTGTTCTCCCGACTGGTCCTCCAGGCGTGAGAGGAATCAAACGATTTAAGAGCAAGAAAAGTTTGAATACCTCTAGCTGAGACTGCCATCCCACACTTTGGGAGAGAGGCCAGGAGGAGAGGCAGAGATCTGTTCCCTAGGCCACGGAAGCAGCGAGGTTTACGGATAGAGCACAGACTTGGGAGTCAGAAGGTAATGGCTTCTAATCTCCACTCCGCCACTTGTCTTCTGTGTGACCTTGAGCAAGTCATTTCACTTCTCCGGGCCTCAGTTCCCTCATCTGTAAAATGGCAATTGAGGCTGTGATCCCCACGTGACACAGGGACTCTGTCCAACCTGATTTGCTTGTATCCACCCCAATCAATCAATCAATCGTATTTATTGAGCGCTTACTGTGTGCACAGCACTGTACTAAGCGCTTGGGAAGTACAAATTGGCAACATACAGAGACAGTCCCTACTCAACAGTGGGCTCACAGTCTAAAAGGGGGAGAACCCAGCGCTTAGCACACAGTAAGTGAGTGGACAAATATCACAATTATTATCAGAGTCCCGCTGGAGGCTGTAAACTCCTTGTGGGCAGGGATCGTGCCTTACAACTGTGTTGTATTGTACTTCCCCGAGCGTTTAATACAGTGCTCTGCACACAGTAAGTGCTCAATAAATATCACTGAATGACTGATCGATCATTTGGGACAGCCACCTACAGGGCTACTGGAGAGCCGAAAGAGTTCCAGACTGTGAGCCCGTTGTTGGGTAGGGATTGTCCCTATCTGTTGCCAAATTGTACTTTCCAAGCGCTTAGTACAGTGCTCTGCACACAATAAGCACTCAATAGATACAATTGAATGAATGAATGAATGAATGAATGAATGAATGAATGAAAGGTGGAAGGAAAGAGAATGGGAGTGGAAGGTATAATTCTAGCTGGGCCCAATGTGACTCCACATGCCAGATAAAGAGAAGTGCAGTTAATGTTAATAATAATAATTGTGGCATTTGCGAAGTGCCTACTATGTGCCAAGCACTGTACTAAGCACTGGGTAGATACATGATAATCAGGTCCCACGTGGGGCTCACAGTCTTAAATAGAAAACAGATATTGAATTCCCCATTTTACAGATGAGGGAACTAAGGCAATGAGAAGTTAAGCAACGTGACTTGCCCAAGGTCACACTGCAGGTAAGTGGCAGAATCAGGATTAGAACTCAGATTCTTTGACTGCTAGGCCACACTGCTTCTCAATCAATCAATAGCAAATATTGAGTACTTACTGTGCACAGAACATTATGCTAAGCACTTGGGGGATTGTGATGAAGTTAGGGAACACAATGCTGGCCCTCAAGGAACTGACATTCTAGGTAGGGAGGCAATCTACGTCGTTTCCCCTTTTCCAAGCACTCCAGATAAAGGGAAAAAAAAAACGGGAGTGGGATCCCAGGGGTTGTGCTAAGCGATTTCAGATTACCTCAGTGTCCACAATCCACTAGGAACGCGCTGGTTCTTGCAGAAACACCAACTGGGACCTTCTGGAGCCGACCAGTAAGGACGTCGTTAAAGTGTTATTCCCGCGAAGGCTGCAGGTCATCCAACGGGAGTGCTGAGTCACACGCAGTGAGACTCTGAACATAGTAATTAAGGTCTAGAAATCCGTCAGGAAGCAAGTATTTTATTAACTGCGAGAGAGGCAGCCGGGCTCTGGACACAGGAGGTTGAGAAGCTAATTTGGAGGTGGGGGTTACCAGCATAAACTGGAAGTGAATATAGGTTATCAGAGGCAGGGCCTGATGAGCGAAATTGGATCAGCACCCCTCCCTGACCCCCAACTCCAACTTTCCCTGCCTCGGGTTTTCTGTTTTAGAATGCTCATCACACCGTCTCTAACAGCAACACAAAGCTAACCGTGGGCATCTAGTCACTCAGCATTAGGCTGCGACAGGGCAGAAGCTCAGAGGCTTCCGGGATCAGCTGAGGGCCCCCAAAACGTGTGTCCAAGCAGACTCGGAGGGAAATAAGTGCTGAGGCAAAGCCCAAATAACCCAAATGGTTGGTATCGAAATGTCCATGCCACGTTTCTCTTAGGAAACTCTCGTGATCTTCTACCATCTAAAATAGACGCAATTAGAGAGAGGCAGTGGTAGATTTTTACTGAGGAGAAACTCTAAGTTGCTTTCCCATGCATGGCAGACATACAAGTTTCTAAAAAGGCAGACCTGAGACCAACAAAGGGAGTTATACTAATGGTATTCTTGGAACATTCTAGCTCTCTTCCTCCCTTCAAGGCCCTACTGAGAGCTCACCTCCTCTAGGAGGCCTTCCCAGACTGAGCCCCTTCCTTCCTCTCCCCCTCGTCCCCCCTCCATCCCCCCATCTTACCTCCTTCCCTTCCCCACAGCACCTGTATATATGTTTGTACATATTTATTACTCTATTTATTTTACTTGTACATATCTATTCTATTTATTTTATTTTGTTAGTATGTTTGGTTTTGTTCTCTGCCTCCCCCTTTTAGACTGTGAGCCCACTGTTGGGTAGGGACTGTCTCTATATGTTGCCAACTTGTACTTCCCAAGGGCTTAGTACAGTGCTCTGCACACAGTAAGCGCTCAATAAATACGATTGATTGATTGATTGATTCCATGAGAAAGGAGAGGGACAGAAGGGAGGGGAGGGAAGAGAGAAAGAGAAACAGAGAGAGAGAGATGGAAGGAGGGAGAGGGAAAGAATGAGAATGAATGAAGAAATCTGCTGGGGCCAGAGAAGCTGGAGATTTGCCCTGGCATCCACAAAAGGGTTCTTTTGTCTGTACCCTGACTGTGATTGTGCTTCAAGACTCCCATGAACCAAAATTCACTTTCACACAGAAGTCTCGCAGGAACTCTGACATTTTAGCCCCTAGCTCGGATTGACAATTTGGGGTCCAAAAGGGGCTGCTGAAATAAATTATCTGTCCACTTTTTGGTCAGTTTATTGTGTGATTATCTTTGTTATTTATTTATTTATAAGAGTATTTATTAAAGGTCTCTTTGTGCTAAACACTGGAGTTGGAGGTGGTAGGACCTAGGGGAAGCAGCGTGGCTCAGTGGAAAGAGCCCGGGCTTTGGAGTCAGAGGTCATCGGTTCAAATCCCGGCTCCGCCGCTTGTCAGCTGTGTGACTTTGGGCAAGTCACTTCACTTCTCTGGGCTTCAGTTCCCTCATCTGTAAAATGGGGATGAAGACTGTGAGCCCCCCGTGGGACAACCTGATCACCTTGTAAACTCCCCAGCGCTTAGAACAGTGCTTTGCACATAGTAAGTGCTTAATAAATGTTATTATTATTATTATTATTACTATTATTACGTGGTAGGGAGTCTAGGTATCATCCCAACTATGCAGATGAGGAAACTGAGGCCCAGAGAGGTTAAGTAACCGGGACCTGGTGGAAAGACTATGAGACGGGGAGACGGTAGTTTCACCACTTGGCTGCTCTGTGGCCTTGGGTAAGTCATTTAACTTCTCAGGGCCTCGGTTCCCCCCTCCGTAACAGTGGGAATAAAATGGATTGGGTGGGTCAGGCCCTGTTTCCGATCTGATTATCCTGAGTCTAGAGGGGGAGACACAGTTAATATAAGTAAATTACGGATAAGTATGTAAGTGCTGTGCGGCTGAGGGAGGAGTCAATAAAGGGGGCAAATCCAAGTGCGAGGATAACATAGAACGAAGTGGGAGAAGAGGAATTGGGGAATGCCTCTTGGAGGAGATATGCTTCTAATAAAGCTTTGAAGGTGGGGAGAGTGACTGTCAGATAGAAGGAGGGATTGTATGCACGCCAGGCACATAATAACACCCAGATAGAAGCATTTTGAAAAGTTAAAGTCCTCTGAACTTGGTTGCCTCACTTTGAACAACAGCAAAAAACTTAAATTCTCTTCCAGCTCTAGCCACTTCCCATGTGTCTTTCTGAGTGCCAGCTAAGCTAGATGGTTATCACTGTGACTCACAGAGTGACTTTTTCTGGGTGTGGGTGTAGGGGAGGGGTGGGTTGAGGTCTTCGCTTAACGCTTATTATGTGCCAGGCACCGTACTAAATGCTGAGGTAGATATAAGCTGATCAGGTTGAACACAGTCCATGTTAGAGAAGCAGCGTGGCTCAGTGAAAAGAGCATGGGCTTGGGAGCCATGGGTTCTAATTCCGCCTCTGCCACTTGTCCGCTCTGTGACTTTGGGCAAAAGTCACTTCACTTCTCTGGGCTTCAGTTACCTCATCTGTAAAATGGGGATGAAGACTGTGAGCCCCTCGTGGGGCAACCTGATCACCTTGTATCCCCCCAGCGCTTAGAACAGTGCTTCGCATATAGTAAGCGCCTAACAAATGCCATCATTATTATTATTATGTCCCACATGGGGCATAATCTCCTCAGGTTTTACCCCTCCAACTATCACCCTGTTAGTTCTGTGCCTCCTAAGCACTAATACCTGTGCCAGAACACTGAAGCCCATTTCTTATCCTATTACTTAAGGGCTAACTCAATTACATCTCCCTTTTACCTCCTTTCTGAAATTGATTTTAGTGTGTCTACTCCACTAAGCTGTAAACTCCTTCAGGGTGGGGATCGTGTCTGTATCTTCTACTGAATTCTCCCAAGTGAGCATAAGGTGAGTCTTTAACAAGTGCTAGTGATTAACCGGGAAGATGATTGAGGATAGATAAGTTGTTTTTTTTTTTAAAAAAAAAAAACAAACTAAGCCTGCTTCAGCAATCCTAAAACTTTGCTCCTTCCTGAGCATTAACCACGGAGGCCATAAGGTAGGTAGCTGGGAGTAAAAATTGGGGTTTTGTAAGCAGTCTGTGTTGAAATTAGAGTTAATAATAATAATAATGGCATTTATTAAGCGCTTACTATGTGCAAAGCACTGTTCTAAGCACCCGGGGGGATACAAGCTGATCAGGTTATCCCACGTGGGGCTCACAGTCTTAATCCCCATTTTACAGATGAGGTAACTGAAGTGCAGAGAAGTTGAGTGACCTGCCCAAAGTCACACAGCTGACAAGCGGCAGAGCGGGGATTCGAACCCATGACCTCTGACTCCCAAGCCCGAGCTCTTTCCACCGAGCCATGCTGCTTCTCTTTGTAAAGTAACACCCAGAACACCCCTTTAGCTCTTTGAGGACAGAGACGGTGTCTACCGATTCTCTCGAATTGTGGTTTCCCAAGTACTTAGTGCAGTGCTCTGCGCACAGTAAGACGGACTGACTGGGGGACCAAGAATTTATACAGAGCGTTATTACCTCAGTGAGAGAACAGTTTCCCTGACAATGGAAAAATGAGTCGCCACAACTACCCAGATATGAAAACGCAAAATTCAAGAGCATAATTGGCACGCAGATTGGATTTTTAGTTGAGCGAAGAAAACAATGAGACGCCTCTCTATCTGGGAGATTGTTTCAACAAACTGATTATAGGGTGAGTCCAAACTCTTTTGAGGGAACATAATTCAGATGCAAACCCGATTTGGCGAAACAAAGAAAGCCCACCTCCCCGTCTTTGGAGAACAATGGGGTTGGAAGACTAAGTCTCTAGTGATTTACTTAGCGATAGCCCAAAACATCCTTGAATCTTGGACACGAAGGTATTTCTAGACATCGATCTTCCTTGCAAAGGTGAGGAAATAAACTGTTTGGAAAAATCAATGAGTCTTCAAAGAAATACTGGAATCAAATTAGTAGAGATGGGTTGGGATAACTATTAATATCGTTTGGCGTTAATGTAGCTCTCTGGATTGAAAGCCTCAATGACTACCTTCTAAGTGTTTTCTTGATTTGCTTTAGTGAGGAATAAGCAGATTACCAAGATCTTGAAAGCTAAAACATCTTACGACACAAAGGGGATTCGAATGGGCCCGGATTCGCGCAGCGCACTCTTGTCGATACCAGGGAATAAAACCCCAAAATATTACCTCTTGGTCACATTATCTAACCAGATGCCATTTCCTTCCTAGCTCCATGTAATTAGATAATTATTACTAATCAACTCCATGGCATCAGTCACTTCTGATGGCCCCTGTGGACTGCATTGTTCCTAATGATTGCAAACGTGCCGGGGGAGGGAAAAAAAAATCACCACCCATCCAGTTGTCAACACATGATCATTTGGACATCAAATGGCTGTCAAATGTCTGAAACTGCTTCTCCTGTCATGAAAGGAGAAAGAAGAAAGATCCTCACCCAAACTCACTCCACCACCTCCGCGGAACAAGGCAGCTTCTATAATAATAATGATGGCATTTGTTAAGCGCTTACTATGTGCAAAGCACTGTTCTAAGTGCTGGGGAGGATATGAGGTGATCAGGTTGCCCCCACGTGGGGCTCACAGTCTTCATCCCCATTTTACAGATGAGGGAACTGAGGCACAGAGAAGTGACTTCCCCAAAGTCGCACAGCTGAGAAGCGGCGGAGCCAGGATTTGAACCCACGCCCCCACGGGTTCCCAAGCCCGTGCTTTTACTACTGAGCCACACTGCTTCCCTAATATCACAGCCTCTTCAATTCCTTCAGCGGGATCCAATAATGGAGGCCCGGGAATACACAGAAAAATGAGAAACATCCTGGCCTAGTGGCTAGAGCACAGGCCTGGGAGTCCGAAGGACCTGGGTTCTAATTCTGGCTCTGCCACGTGTCTGCTGTGTGACCTTGGGTTGAGTCACTTCACTCCCTCTGTGCCTCAGTTACCTCACCTGTAAAATGGGGATTAAGACTGTGAGCCCCATGTGGGACATGGACTGTGTCTAACTGGATTAGCTCGTATCTACCCCAGTGCTCAGTACGGTATCTGGCACATAGGAAGAACTCAATTAAAAACAACCGAATAACGGATATCACCCACAAAAGATGAAATTCACAAATATTCAGGAACAGCTGTTGTTTTCCTTCACCTCCCATTCCAACCAGTTAGCAGGTGTCACAGGGCAGGAAAGGAAATCTTGACATTCACACTGACAGATACCACTCTTTTCCACTCTCCAATGGGGACACAACTGCACCATCAAGAGTGACTTCTTCAAACCCTCCAAACAGAAAGTCCTCCTTTTTGTATTAAAAAATGTAAAAAAGTACCCATTAGTTACTATTATGGGTATCCGTTTTTGCTACACTGTTCTAAGGTGCTAGAATAGTTACAAATGCATTAGGCTGGACAGAGTCTAAGACAGAGGGAGAACAGGCATTGAATCCCTATTTATTCATTCGTTCCATCGTATTTATTAGGTGCTTACTGTGTGCAGAGCTCTGTACTAAGCGCTTGGGAGAGTACAATGCACAGATAAGGAGACTGAGACTCAGAGAAGTTAAGTGACTCGCCCAGAGTCACGCAGCAGGAAAGTGGTGGAGCCAGAATTGGAACCCAGGTCCTCGCCACGGTGCTCCTACTTCGTGTCCAAGAACGCTTATTCTTAATCACCTCCATGTGACCCTCTCCAGACTCTTTAGATCTCAACCGCTTTGGAGGCAGCGTTGGAGCGAGCCCGACGGCGTAGTCAAATCCGCCCTCCTGAATCACCATCGTCACCACCGTCAAAGACGCTTCCCCGAGCTAGAGCGGTCATTCCTCAGAAAAAAACCGAAAACGCATCAAACGTTTCCCAGTCCCTGTGAGGATGAGAGGAATCCCGGCATTCCTGAATCACCGGATGTTGACGGCTCCGAATTGAGGCAGAAAGGAAGCAGGGTCGAGCCTGTTTAAACCTCGCGACAGACCTAGCAGCCCCGTGATGGAGAGAACTTACAAAACGGGTTGCTTTGGAGGCGGCCGAGAGGAGCCGTGGAAGCCAGGAGTGTCTTGGGTGAGCCGGGATTATGTGGTGAGCGTGGGCCTGGAGGAATGGAAAAGATCAAACTATTTTACTCACTAGATGGCACGTCTCAATTACTTATCAGAATAAGAATCGACTCCTTTTTCACCCCCCAGCCATTCGCCTCCTCTCCCTTCTCCGGGATAACACTCTCCCATCGTGTTTACTCTAAAGCCAGACAGCTCAAAAACACAGAAAAATAAAGTCGACCGCTCTCGCCAGAAATCCACCATCTGCCCGCGAAGCGAGCTCCATCCTGTCCCATCTTCCGCCGACCCAGGTTAATAAGCGGCCTTGGGGCAGATGGTTTCTTTTGATAAATATGTGGATCTCCCCACAGTGACTTCTCCTTCAGCTGCTTCCTCCGACCGCTGGCAACACCATACCTCGTTTCCTAGATGATGAGCGGGGCTCACGCTCAGCGCGGGCATCATGCAGCTGGACTGGATTTCCGAAGTTCGCCGTCTCTTGCCCGCCGCCGGATCCAGTCCCGACGAGGGAGGCCGGGGAGAGGAGGCGGTTCTGAACCCCGCGATGGCAACAGATGGAGGCTGTCTTGCAAAATGCCCCTTTCACTCCGACAATCAGATTTGCCGACGAGCTCTTCTAACGCTTCCTTCCTCCTCTCCGGCTCCCTTGGCTGTGGAGGCCGAGGGACGGATGAAAGACAGACAGGGTCAAACTCCAGGCCTCGTGCTGGGGAAATAAATGGGTCAAAGGGGTTAGTTGGGCTGGAGTCAGTGCCATGAGAGTGAGAATGAGTGCGCCGTGGAGGGGATCCCATCTGCTCCGGCTTATCTGGGAGTCTGGCATTCCAGGCCTAACCTTCCCTGTGGAAACAACTTTCCCCATTCCCATTCAGCAGGTGAGACGTTACTGGGATTATAGCGCTTCACTATACGCTAGGCGCCGGATCGGGAAGCAGCGTGGCCTCGGGGAAAGAGCACGGGCCTAGGAGTTGGAGGACCTGAGCTCTAATCTGGGCTCTGCCACTTAATAATAATAATAATGGCATTTATTAAGCGCTTACTATGTGCAAAGCACTGTTCTAAGCGCTGGGAAGGGTACAAGGTGATCAGGTTGTCCCGCGGGAGGGGCTCACAGTCTTAATCCCCATTTTACAGATGAGGGAACTGAGGCACAGAGGAGTGAAGTGACTTGCCCCAAGTCACACAGCTGATAATTGGCGGAGCGGGGATTCGAACCCATGACCTCTGACTCCAAAGCCCGGGCTCTTCTCCACTGAGCCACGCCGCTTGTCAGTCGGTATTTATATTTTAAGGGAAGCAGCGTGGCGCAGTGGAAAGAGCTCGGGCTTTGGAGTCAGAGGTCATGGGTTCAAATCCCGGCTCCACCAGTTGTCAGCTGTGTGACTTTGGGCAAGTCACTTCAATCAATCAATCAATCGTATTTACTGAGCGCTTACTGTGTGCAGAGCACTGTACTAAGCGCTTGGGAAGTACAAGTCGGCAACACACAGAGACAGTCCCTACCCAACAGCGGACTTCACTTCTCTGGGCCTCAGTTACCGCATCTGTAAAATGGGGATTAAGACTGTGAGCCCCTCCCCATGGGACAACCTGATCACCTTGTAACCTCCCCAGCGCTTAGTACAGTCCTTTGCACATTGTAAGTGCTTAATAAACGCCATCATTATTATGATTATTATTATTGAGTGCTTAGTGCGTGCAGAGCAGTATATTAAGCGCTTGGGAGATTACAGTCTAGAAGGAGAGACAGACGTTAATATAAATAAATAAGTCTGCTTTGTGACCTTGGGCAAGTCACTTAACTTTTCTGTGCCTCGGTTTTCTCATCTGTAAAATGGGGGTTAAGGTTGTACGCCCTACATGCGACAGGGAATGTGTCCAACCCGATTATCTTGCGCTTCATTAATCCAGTGCTTCATACAGTGCCTGGCACGTAATAAGTGCTTAACAAATACAGCCCATTGGGTAGGGACCATCTTTATACGTTGCCAACTTGTCATCATCATCAATCGTATTTATTGAGCGCTTACTGTGTGCAGAGCACTGTACTAAGCGCTTGGGAAGTCCAAGTTGGCAACATATAGAGACGGTCCCTACCCAACAGTGGGCTCACAGTCTAAAAGGGGGAGACAGAGAACAAAACCAAACATACTAACAAAACAAAATAAATAGAATAGACATGTAAAAGTAAAATAGAGTAATAAATATGTACAAACATATATACATATAGTATATATACTTGTACTTGTACTTCCCAAGCGCTTAGTACAGTGCTCTGCACACAGTAAGCGCTCAAGAAATATGACTGAATGAATGAATGAAATACCACAATTATTACTATTATTATTGTTATATCGCAGTGTTCTTTAAAAACATGAGGAGGCAGGCGTCAACTAGCTTGAAGTCGGCAGTTCCTGAAACCAGGCTCTGGTGGTAGACTGTGAGCCCAATGTTGGGTAGGGACTGTCTCTATATGTTGCCAATTTGTACTTCCCAAGCGCTTAGTACAGTGCTCTGCACATAGTAAGCGCTCAATAAATATGATTGATTGATTCTTTTCAACACCTGCACCCTTTCATTCTGAGACATTTGCCCCCACGAGGCTCATGACAAAGTTCACCTCTGATCAATCAATCAAGGGTATATTTTTGAGCACTCACTCTGTGCAGAGTCAGTCAGCCAATTGTATTGATTGAGCACTTTACTGTACTCTTAGGATAGTAGAATATAATACCAGAAACATTCCCTGCCCACAATGAGCTTACAGTCTAGAGGGGGAGACAGATATTAATATGCAGGGCTTGGCACACTGTAAGCGCTGAACAAATACCATAATCATTATTATTATTATAAATAAAATTACAGATATGGACATAAGTGCTGTGGGGCTGGGAGGGGGATGGATAAAGGGAGCGGAAGGGAGTGGAAGAAGAGGAAAGGAGGGCTTAGTTAGGGAAGTCTTCTTGGAGATGGGCTTTCAATAAGGCTTTGAACGTGGGGAGAGTAATCGTCTGTCAGATATGAAGAGGAAGGGCTTTCCAGGCCAGAGGCAGGATAATAATAATAACAATGTTGGTATTTGTTAAGCGCTTACTATGTGCAAAGCACTGTTCTAAGCGCTGGGGGGGATACAAGGTGATCTGTCTCCCCCTTTTAGACTGTGAGCCCACTGTTGGGTAGGGACTGTCTCTATATGTTGCCAACTTGGACTTCCCAAGCGCTTAGTACAGTGCTCTGCACACAGTAAGCGCTCAATAAATACGATTGATTGATTGATTGATTGATTTTCCAGATGAGGGAACTGAGGCCCAGAGAAGTGAAGTGACTCGCCCAAAGTCACACAGCTGACACTTGGCGGAGCCGGGATTTGAACCCATGACCTCCCACTCCGAAGCCTGTGCTCTTTCCACCGAGCCACGCTGCTTCTCTACGTGGGCCAGAGGTCAGCGGCGAGATAGACGAGATCGGGGTACAGTGAGCAGATTATCATTAGAGGAGCAAAGTGCGCAGGCTGGCCTGCGGTAGGAGAGTAGCGAAGTGAGGTTCGAGGGGGCAGGGTGACTGAGTGCCCTGTACTAGCGCTTGGGAGAATACAACAGAATTATCACACATGTTCCCCACCCATAATGGGTTTATTCAACGGAAGTCACAAAATACCAATCTTACCTCATAACCTTAAGACTAGTCGGTTACTCGCTAGATGGTAAATTCCTTGAGGGCAGGGAACATGTCTACCACTTCTGTTATACCAAGAGCTTAGTACAGTGCTCTGCACACAGTAAGCGCTCAATATATGTCACTGATTGATAACTGCTCAGGGTGAGACCAAGACTTTTGGGTGATCGCTCACTGGAATCATCTTCCCGTTGTAGTGCCAATGGCAGAGGCACTCAACACTGGGGTTACCGACTCACGCAGCCTCTGAGGCTGTTTCCACAGGTCAGCAGAATTCCATTTCCCTTATCATTTTTTCCCACCAAACTCAGACTACTACCTGGGATTTGAGGACATTTCAATAAGGGGGTCAATGAAAATATTACATATGATTCTTTAGCTCTAATATTAGGAGGGACTACCAAAGTTTGGGGGGTTTTCTTATGGTATTTGTTGAGTGCTTACTATGTGCCAGGCACTGTTCTAAGCGCTGGGGTAGATACAAGGTAATCAGGTTGGTAATCTTAATCCCCGTTTTACAGATGAGGTAACTGAGACACGGAGAAGTGAAGTGCTTTGCTCAAGGTCACACAGCAGATGAGCAATGGAGTCAGGATTGGAACCCAGGTCCTCCTGATGCTCAGGCCCGTGCTCTACCCATTAGGCGACACTGCTGTGTAGAAATAATAATTACAGCATTTATTAGGCACTATGTGCCAAGCACTATGTACTAAGGACTGGGGTAGATGCAAGATAATCGGGACGGACACAGTCTTTGTCTCACGTGGGCCTCACAGTATAAAATAGGAGGGAGTAGGATTTAATCCCCTTTTAACAAATGAAAAACGGAGGTACAGGGAGGTTAATTGATTTGCCCAAGTCCACATAGCAGGCAAGTAGGATTAGAGCCCAAGTCATGCTGATTGCCACGCCATTAGGGGTTCATCATTTTCCTGGTAACATTTTAAAAATAATCCTGCATATGTAATATTTGCCCAGTTTCTAGGCACACAGAACTCAGCAAAGTGCCCACTCCCATGTTCTACCTCTAGCCTGGAGTGCCCTCCTTCTTCATATCCAGCAGGCAATGACTCTCCCCATCTTCTAGACCGTGAGCCCACTGTTGGGTAGGGACTGTCTCTCTATGTTGCCAACTTGTACTTCCCAAGTGCTTAGTACAGTGCTCTGCACACAGTAAGCGCTCAATAAATACGATTGATTGATCTTCAAAGTCTTATTGAAGGCCCATCTCCTCCAGGAGGCCTTCCCTGGCTCAGCCCTCCTTTCCTCTTCTCCCACTCCCTTCTGTGTCGTCCTGACTTGCTCCCTTTATTCATCCCCCTCTCCCAGGCTCACGGCACTTATGTATCTATCTGTAACTTTATTTATTTATATTAATGTCTGTCTCCCCCTCTAGACTGTAAGCTCGTTGTGGGCAGGGAGTGTGTCTGTTATATTGTACTCTCCCAAGTGCTTAGTACAGTGTGCACTAGGCACTATGTGCAGAGGCACATAGTAAGTGCTCAATAAATATATACAGTATATAAATTATACTATATAATTATACTATATAATAATACTATATAATAATACTATATAATTATACTATATAATAATACGAATATATTGTTATTATCAGAAATACATCTATATATATAGTATAAATTTGTAGTGTCAATCATATATATCGATTCCATATATAATCGATTCCAAAATGAACACAGAAACAAGCTAGGATCCACTATTACAGAGTGGGAAGAGTGTGGTCTATTGGAAAGAGTACAGCACTGGGAGACAGAGGCCTTGGGTTCTAATCCCGACTACCAAATGTCTGCTGTATGACCTTGGGGAAGTCATTTAACTTCTCTGGGCCTCAAGTTACCTCATCAGTAAAATGGGGATCAGATTCTAGTCCTTTCTGCTTACATGGGGGATAGGGACCTGATTATTTTGTATCTACCCCAGCACTTAGTACAGAATGTGACCCATAATAAGCGGTACCATTAAATAAATTAATACACCTTCCAATTCTGTTCCTCTCTTCTATCACATTTACCGGGCCTGTTGTATAGGTCAGAGAGGTCACAGCTTTACCAAGGGATTGACCACAAAGGGGCCTCTAGACTGTAAGCTCATTGTAGACAGGGAATGAGTCTACCAACTCTGGTGCACAGTAATAATAATAATGATGGCATTTGTTAATCAATCAATCGTATTTATTGAGCGCTTACTGTGTGCAGAGCACTGTACTAAACGCTTGGGAAGTAAAAGATGGCAACATATAAGCGCTTACTACATGCCAAGCTCCGTTCTAAGCACTAGGTACTCTTCCAAGTGTTCAGTACAGTGTTCCACACACGGAAAGCACTTAATAAATACCACTGATGATAAATTAACTGTGGGCCAGTCCTAGTTCTAGCAGGAGTTAAATCTGATCCAGTCCTTTCTTTTCACTGGGTGAAAAGGAGCTGGGACACGTAAGCTCAGAGGCCACTGGGATGAGATCCAACAGCCAAATGGATTCATTACAAATTCCAGGATTTTGTAGGTTTCATCATAATCATCAGCCGGGATTTACTGGGAATGGCCATTTGAGGAAACTGCCTGGTAACATGAAAAGGAAAACAAAATAATCAAGCTTACCGATCCATGGAACTCTTGGAAGGAGTATTTTTTTTTCCCATTGTAATATCACATGGAAGGGCTACGGATATTAGACTGGAATCATGCAGTCGGTCAACTGCACAGTGAAGGTGCTTTGTTGTCGCTCCCATCTGGAAGACCAGGAACCTAAATTGCCCCACTTCTCCACCAGCCAGGGCCTTGGGCACAATCACCTAATCAGTAGTTTGCTTGGAGAGCCCACCGCGAGCGCAGCACCGTATCCGGCACTTGGAAGAGGAAAATGGAGACAGAAGAAATGCCCCCTGCCCTTAAGGAGCTCACAATCTCAGGGGACAATCCCAAGACCCACGTTGGACAGCCGGGTGGGGGATACAACGAAGAGATGAGGAGCAGGAGATAAGGAGACCCCAGCTTTTCCAAGGTGAACTTCGAGGAAGGGACAGTGTCACTTGCCCCCCTATCGTTTCCTCCTGACTCTAGAATCACCATCATATTACCTGACCTTCAGCACCGGATTGGCCAAAGTAGCCAAAATAAAATCCTCAAAAGAAAAATTTCCCTCAAAAACCACACCTTTGGACAACAATTTCAAGGACAGACTTACCAAACTGGCTAGAAATATTTCCTGAAGCAAAAGATTTTATTCTGGCTTCACTCTCAACAACGGCATGTTTTCCTTTATGCAGAAAAGGCAACTTTGCCATGTTACAACAATGGGGAAAAAAAGTGAAATGGACATTTCAGGTCTATGGAGTGACACAAAGCCTATTGAGCGTATTTTTGGAGGAGTTCAAGGAGCAATATTGGACATGATTTTTGCAAATGCAAATGATACCTTATCTGTGTAAGTGGTAAATGCATGGCAAAAGTATGTTTATTGATCACGTCATACAATTCTCAATTAATTACCTTAATATCTACTACACCAAACTTAGAAGAGTGCAATTTTCACTGATAAACCACCAGAGACTCTGGTTACAGAATCCTTCAATATAAACAATTTCCTGATTTGTCATGTTTATCCCTTTTTTATTTCTAGTTAAGAAACCCTATGAATCACATCCCCCCCCCCAAAAAAAAACTTGGAAAAGGGCAAATCTTCATCAAGCAAAGTTGCAGTTCTACTAGCAAAGCGAGCATTATTTCACACATCCGGGTGCCAAGTGGACTGCTTGATGCCCCTTAAGAAGGGGTTCAGAAATAACACTACTTTAAGTATCACTACAGTAAATTTAATAATGTAAAAAGCACTTTTCAGGGATAACCCCCAATTTTATAACCGAGAAATGGGAGGCCCAAAATCCAGGTACTGACAGCAGTGCCGGAGAACCTCCAAGTATGTTGACAATTTTAAAAGGATACGAACTCAAAAATCAAGGAGGTATTGAAGGAGGCAATCAAACAAAGATAAAGGGGGCGTGAAGAGATTACACACTTCAGAGGCCTTTGGTGGTAAACCAGGAGAGTTACTGGGGCATCAGAAGGAAATGAACCCATTAGTTCCCCAAACTCGGAGGGGGGAGCTTAGCTTCTCACCCCCAAAAAGTTGGAGAGAGAAAAAGACGAGGTCAATAACCTTTCCAAACATCCACATGGGAGGACGGAAGGGTTTTGAAAAAAAACTACCGCCGATTCTAACGGCAAACAGCCCTTTGTTCTAGCCTCCTTCACAGCAAGAAGAGTTTCCGCAAGCGTCGGTTGCCGGGAACTAATTCTTTCACGAATACACTTTCAGGGGTAGTGAACTGCGTTGATGAAACCAAAGGGCAATTTAAATTAGACGTTTGGGGTCAGTCTGAAGAAAACGCCAAGATAATGTGAATATCACTCCGGCGGGACTCTTCCCAGACCTGGAGGACTCCAGCATTTGCGACAAGAGAGCGGCAGCAACTACTCGTTATACTTCTAAGTCCAGTAACTCATCCAAACCGTCAGCCCCTCCACCGGATAGGAGGGAGCACCCAGCGGAAAGGGCTAGTCTCCGTACCGTATTTCCGCTTTAAGCTCGCGTGAGAGATAATTTACGACGACCGAGGCCAATTTTTGCTGAAGGGCGCTGTTGCCCATTACCAGGGCGGTCAACTGGACGGCGTCCATCCAGTCTAAGTTTCTGATGACGGCGAAGGCCTCGTTATAGAGCTTCCGTTGCTCAGAGGGGGGCAGTTCCATGATGATCTGAGGAATTGGTTTAAATTGTCCACTAGTCATCCAAGCACCCAACAGGCCACCGACTGTGCCCCCTAGAAGACAAATAAAGATTTAATTAGTCAAGGTCAGCTCATAAATACCACATACACACGGAAGAGCCGTGAGTTTTCGGGTGAACAGCTGCATTTTGCAGCCCAGTTTCTCGTTGATGCTTGACTTTCTACGCAAAAGAGGATAGCGAAGGGTTTTTTTTCGTTTGTTTTAAGATACTTGTGAAGTCCTTACCATCGGTCAAACGCTGTTCTAAGCCTTGGGGTAGGTATGAGTTAATTAGATCGGACACAGCCCCGGACCCGCATGGGGCTCCCAGTCTTAAGTACGAGGGAGAACGGGCATCGAATCCCCATTTTACAGCTGAGGAAACTGAGGCACAGAGAAGGGAAGTGACTTGCCCGAGGTCACACAGCAAGCAATTGGCAGAGGAATCGGCAGAGCCGGGATTAGAACCCAGGTTCCCTGAATTCCAGGTCAGTGCTCTTATCCACTGGGCCACACTGCCTCTCACGCCGTGCTGAGGTCTCCTGCATTTTAGTTGAAAAATCCACGCCTCTGCTCCTCTAGCCGCAGCTCCCTACTGCTTCTGTTTGTTTTTACTTCGTGGCCTCGTGGAAAGAGCCCGGGCTTGGAAGTCAGAGGTCGTGGGTTCTAATCCCAGCTCCGCCACTTGTCAGCTGGGTGACTCTGGGTAAGTCACTTCACTTCTCTGGGCCTCAGTTCCCGCATCTGTAAAATGGGGATTAAGACTGTGAGCCCCATGTGGGACAACCTGATTACCTTTATCCCCCCCCAGTGCTTAGAACAGTGCTTGGCACATAGTAAGTGCTTAAAAAATTCCATTATTATTATTATTACTTTCTCTGTGCCTCAGTTACCTCATCTGTAAAATGGGGATTAAGACTGTGAGCCCCATGTGGGACAACCTGACTACCTTGTATCCCCCCCCACAGTGCTAAGAACAATGCTTGGCGCATAGTAAGCAATTAACAAATGCCTTTATTATTATTATCATCATCATCTTCTCTGTGCCTCAATTACCTCATCTGTAAAATGGGGATTAAGACTGTGAGCCCCATGTGGGACAACCTGATAACTTTGTACTTACCCCAGTGCTTAGAACAGTGCTTGGCACATAGTAAGCACTTAACAAATGCCATTATTATTATTATTATCATCATCATCGTCTCTGTGCCCCAATTACCTCATCCGTAAAAAGGGGATTAAGACTGTGAGCCCCACGTGGGACAAACTGATAACTTTGTATTTACCCCAGTGCTTACAACAGTGCTTGGCTCAGAGTAAGCGCTTTACAAATACCATCATCATCATTATTATTATTTTTCTTGGTGTGTAATTGTCCTTGTCTTACATTGTTGTAGTGTTTTTATTAGATCGGGAGCTCCTTGAGGGCCAAGGACCGTGTACACCCTCTGTGGACTCTTTCCCAGTGCTTAGTGCAGTGCTTTGCACACACAGGAAGTGGAGATACCTTTACTACTATCAATCAATCAATCAATCAATCGTATTTATTGAGCGCTTACTATGTGCAGAGCACTGTACTAAGCACTTGGGAAGTACAAATTGGCATCACTTCTACTTCTAGTCCCCACTCTGCTTATGGCCTGAGTGAGTCCCATAACTTTTTTTTATTTGCGGTATTTGCGGTATTTGTTAGGCGCTTACTATGTGCCAGGCACTGTTCTAAACATTGGGTACAAAGGTAATCAGGTTGGACACAGTCCACGTCCCATATGGGGTTTACAATCTTTATCCCCATTTTACAGTCAGGATCACCGAGGCACCGAGAAGTTATGTGACTTGTCCAGGGTCACACGGTGGAGTCAGGATTCGAACCCAGGTCCTCCTGACTCTCAGGCCTGTGCTCTCCCCACTGGGTCACTCTGCTGCTCAATAATGTAGTCTCTGAAATGGGGATAATGATACCTGCCTCTCCTTACTTCACAGGGATGTTGTGAAGATAAAATCAGATAATGGATGAAAAAGTACTTTGAAAAAATAAAAGTCCTCTAGCTGCAGTTTCTTTTACCAAAGTTGAATTGACTCCTCCTCCTCATCATCATCAATCGTATTTATTGAGCGCTTACTATGTGCAGAGCACTGTACTAAGCGCTTGGGAAGTACAAATTGGCAACATATAGAGACGGTCCCTACCCAACAGTGGGCTCACAGTCTAAAAGGGGGAGACAGGGAACAAAACCAAACATACTAACAAAATAAAACTCCTGAAAGGAAGTTTTGCTAAAATTACATATACCCCCTTAAATTTCTACAATAACAAGAAACTAATTTACTAGTTGCCTTCTCCAGTCTCCTCCGCCCTTTTCCCATTACTACGGAATATTTTAATATAATATATTAAAATATCTTATATATTTTTTTATATATAATATATTATATATAATATTATATATATTATACTGTTAATATAATTGTCAAGATGATATAAATGGTTTAGGGAATTCTAGTAATCTGAGGTAGAAAGACTACATATATCAAACGTAGAATACAAGTAGCCTGGGGGAGGGAGGCGACGAGGGAGGGGAGCGGGAAACTGAGTCAAACTGAGTCAATTTGGGGTACAGCACCGATTTGGGGACACCTTGCCATCTGCTCTCTGACCCGTGATAGGAACTGTTCGCCTCACACCTGGAGGGACACGGCATCTAAAGGCCACTGCCACTCCAGAGGGACGGGAGAGAGGCAGTGTGGCCTAGTGGATAGAGCCTGGGCATCTGAGGATCTGGGTTCTAATCCTGACTCTGCCACCTCTCTGCTGCGTGACCTTGGGCAAGTCACTTCTCTGTGCTTCGGTTTCCTCCTCTGTCAAATGGGGATTAAATCCTATTCTCTCTTACTTAGGCTGTGAGCCCCATGTGGGACAGGGACTGTGTCCTTCATGATTAACTTGTATCTAAACCAGTGTTTACAGTGGTGCTTTGCACGTAGTAAGTGCAAAATACTATTTAAAGTATTTAAAGTACTATTTATAGTATTTTTTAAATACTATTTGAGAGAGAGAGAGAGAGAGAGAGAGAGAGAGAGAGAGACAGTCATCCCCTCATCACCCGACAGCATAACAGGCTAATTTACAAGGTTTACAGAACTTTTCCCCAGATGAAATATTTAAAGCCAACAAGAGTCACCCTCCTCTGTATTAGACCTTCATGAGATCATCAGTATTTAATTTGGAGCAACACTTCATATGAAAAAGAGTAGAACTATTGACCAGTGAGTTGCTAGCTCCTTCAGGAAGAGAAAAATGCTTTTCTTTTCACATTTGAGTTATCCCCCTACCTGAAGTAGCTAATCCCTCCGCCATGCATTTTACCAGTTTTCACCTATATTTATCAGAGTTGTGAACAACCTCGGCTTCCCAAGGGTATCTCAGCATAAGTCTACAAAATTCACACTTTGGATGAACTGCAACAAAACAGGGGGGCTGAGGGTAGACGGTTCCAGGATGTTATTTAGAAAAGAAGACCATTCCTCTTCACCCTTTATCATGCTGTTTTGGGAGAGCAGCGAGTCAGAATGTATCGGTGGGGAAACGACACGGAATAGGAACCAACAAGGATGACAAAGTTCCCGCCCGATATTTTCCTTTTCTCTTTTTGAGCACTGCCCTCCAAAAGAAAGCGAGTTTCTCGAGACCAGCATGATCCGACTCCACTTCTACTATGAATGCCCTGGGCAGCCTACTGAGAACCATTCGACCTCACTCGACCTCAGTTTCTCCACCTGTAGAATGGGGAGGAAAAAACTAACATCTTCCTCAAAAGGATGGGGATGATTCTGCAGCTAATTATAGGTACGAAATAGACACGATAAAATCCATGAAAATGGACTGAGGAACGCAGAGCAAGAGTAGTGACAGTACCTCTTAGGCTGTCTTACCTAGGCTCACTCACTTACGTTTGCAATTGGAATCTGGCTGGCATTTTGACTGCTTTTCTGATTTCGTCAGAGCCTGCGGTTTCAGCTCCAACTGAGTTTCCGACAGACCGACCTTCCACTGCCGCGGTATATCTTTTCACTGACTGGGATTTTCTCAAATCATCCATCTCCGAGCCTAAGGAATAAGCTCAGATTTGTCTTTAAGGAATGATGACGATTTCCAGCTGAGACTTACCGTATCTATGAGCGACTAGCCAAAATAATAATAACTCACCACTCGATTTCTAGAAATCTCACCAATACCCAGAAATTATGTGCAACATGCAGAGGGGTGTGGGGTTGCGGCTTTCCCAGAATTGAAATCGAAACACACATCAGACAATCCGGTTGTCCCACGTCTACCCGAGCTCTCTACCTGACCCAGAGGGTCATTTTATTTTTTAAAGAAAGCCCCTTGACTAGAAGACTTTGGGGCCCAAGAAGTAGTCAATCTTCACTCTTCTCCATGTTGAAGGGAAGGAGGATAAAGGCATTAACATAGGCCCACTTCAGATGTCACCTGGTAGTAGCAGAGGCATAGACATCCCATGGAGTCTCTGTTCCTGCTGGAAGCTATTTCTCTTGGCCTCTGTCACTTCATACACAGAGGTATTTGTGTATTCAAATATGCTCACAGTGGGCAGGGAACATGTCAACCAACTCTGTTATATTTTACTCTCCCAAGCTTTTAGTACAGGGCTCTGCACACAGTAAACACTCAATAAACACGACTGATTGATATGAACAAAGCATGGCCAAAAAGGTATTAAAAAAAAATTGATTTGCTTGGTTATCTTCTCAATCTGAGTTGCAAAGGGGCTATTCTGGCTTATCTCCTGCCAGAGTCTAGGCCTGAAGGGGAGGGGGGGATAGAAAGGACTTATTTTCTTTCCTGGGGAAGAATCCATAATGTTGGAAAATGAGACCAAAGCATTCCCACCTTTCCCGGTTGCCCAGATGCTGATAAAAAGATAAAAAAGATAGGTTAAAAGTACAAGAGCCAAATGGGGAAAGACCTCGGCCCTGGGTTCTAATTCCAGCCCGGCTACTTACTTGCTGTGTGACCTGGGCAAGTCGCTGTGCCTCGGTTCCCTCATCTGCAAAGTGAGGATTCAATACCTGTTCTCCCTCCTACTTGGACTATGAGCCCCATGTGGGACCCGATGGTTTTGTATCTACTTCTGCGCTTGGCACATAGTAAGCGCTTAACAAATACTACAATCATTATCATACCATTCCGTCTCAAACACTGATATAAGAAATGTGTTGGTTTTTTTAATGGACCTAGGATAAGCATTGCAGAATACTACTACTGCTGCTATTACTACTATTACTACTAATATCTGTGGTATTTTTTAAGTACTTACTATGTGCCAGACACTGTACTAAGCACTGGGGTACGTACAAGGGAATCGAGTTGGACACAGTCCCTGTCCCACATGGGGCTCACGGTCTTGATCCCCATTTCCCAGATGAGGGAACTGAGGCACAGGGAAGTGAGGTGACTCGCCCAAGGTCACACAGCAGACAGGTGGCAGAGCCAGGATTAGAACCCAGGCCCTCCGACTCCAAAGCCCGGGCTCTTTCCACCGGGCCACGCACCTTCAAGAAGTGCCGTGAAGCAGCGTGGCTCGGTGGAAAGAGCCCGGGCTTTGGAGTCAGAGGTCATGGGTTCAAACCCCGGCTCCGCCAATTGTCAGCTGTGAGACTTTGGGCAGGTCACTTAACTTCTCTGGGCCTCAGTGACCTCATCTGTCAAAGGGGGATTAAGACTGTGAGCCCCGCCGTGGGACAACCTGATCACCTTGTAGCCTCCCCAGTGCTTCGAACAGTGCTTTGCACATAGTAAGCGCTTAATAAATGCCATTATTATTATTATTATTATTCTCATCCATTCAGCTGTTCTTTCTCTCGCCTCAGCGGCCACGGCCTGGGAACGTGCCGGGATGCCGGTACACGAAGGGGACTTACCTACAGCTATTCCTGGCGGACCTCCCACCAAACCACCAAGGAAAGCAGCCGCCCCGGCCATCATGGCTCCTTTCCCAGAATGTTTCACTGCAGCTTGCATTTTCCTCTCCTCCGAAATACAGCACAGCAGGTTCATGACGTCCTCCACCATGACTGGCATCTTGACGAGGGAAGGGGGCCCCTGGAAACAATATTTTAAAGGAAGAGTTGTAGTGGACACCCAGTCTCTCTCCACCCGAAGGTTGAACCGCCCAGCCTGCGGAGCCAAACAGACCCTGAGAGGATTAAAGGCAGTTGTTGGTATTTGAATACAAGAGTCATCTCCAAGGAAAACAGCTCTTCCTCCCTGAAACAGAGGAGCAGAGTGTAGCCAAGAAGCAAACAGAATAAGGGGAGAGGTTAAAAGTTTTCCTTGCTCCCAAACAGGCTTTATTTCCAGACTAATGAAGCAGTCGCTGCCATAAGCTCCAGGATTTCATCATACAGATACCTAAAGAAGCAGCGTGGCTCTGTGGAAAGAGCCCGGGCTTTGGAGTCAGAAGTCACGGGTTCAAATCCCGACTCCACCAATTGTCAGCTGGGTGACTTTGGGCAAGTCACTTCACTTCTCTGGGCCTCAGTTACCTCATCTGTCAAATGGGGAATAAGACTGTGAGCCCCACCGTGGGACAACCTGATCACCTTGTAACCTCCCCAGCGCTTAGAACAGTGCTTTGCACATAGTAAGCGCTTAATAAATACCATTATTATTATTATTATTATAAAGTCTGTCCTCTCTTGCATCATATTCTTTCCCACTGGCTCTGACAGACCTAGAGTTTTCCCCTACAACACATCAATCACTCAATAGATCATACTTACTAGTGTGCGCACAGCACTGTGCTAAGCACATGACTAACAGAATAATAAAACCCTAGATCTGTAAGTTGACGCATGCTTTTACGGTACGTCGGCTTATTGTTGTATTGTATTGTCCCAAACACTTAGTACAGTGCTCTGCACACAGTAAGCGCTCAACAAATATGACTGACTTTTGTGAGCCCCCCCGTGGGGCAACCTGATCATCTTGTAACCTCTCCAGTGCTTAGAACAGTGCTCTGCACATAGTAAGCACTTAATAAATGCCATTATTATTATTATTATTATATACAATTGACTGACAAATTCTGTAATGGGTTGCTTTATTTTTGAATGTTCTTTGACTACCCTGCCAGCTTGGTTTTTGACAGGTCATAAATAACCCCACTGTTAAAGATCCAGAATGTCCACAGGCACTGATAACTGAAATACTTCTTTCTCTCTAGGGTTTTAAAAATTATTTCAGAACTGTAACAAAGACCACTTTGCTTCATATTCCTTGAGGACCCACATACACACACGGGCGGAAGTGAAGAAAAATGGACAATCCAATAACCTACAAATTTTATTGCTCCTCTATTTAAAATAACCCCTATAAAAGTTTTCTTCACAGAAGAGCCACTCTGCAAATCACTTAATAATTGTGGAATAAGTTAAGTCCTTATTACGGGTCAAGCGCTATTAATCCCCAGAGTAGATATTTCCAGACTTTCAATGGACAGTAAGCTATATTACAAAATATCAATATTATTAATACTATTTTAAAGAGCATTCTGAGGAATGAAACAATGCATCTGGTTGCAGAGACTTTTTAGTTTATTTCTAGCATTGTTTGGTCCAAGCAGCGGCAGTTTTCAAGTTTTTGCTTCCCCACAGGTTCTCTCGGCTCCCAGGCCTATTAACCTTGTAAAAGGAAGATAAGTTGGAAGCCGGTAGAGAAAAGCAACTGAGAAGAAATGTTTTGTTGTTTAGAAAAGCGTCCCAAAGGGACAAAGTAATCCTCTTTGTGGAGAAAGGTCGATAGACTCTGCAAGTCAAACCAGTAATTAAATCAAAGGTGCCTGCCTTCTCTAATGATTTTTTACAAGGTACCTACATCAAAATACCAGATCCGATACACTTATTCCTAAATATTCAGTGTATTGTCATTTATGTTTGTTTCCTAATACAATGTATTTGCTACAGATATTCTGAGAAAGCTGAAGAGAAAAAGCTGCTTACTTTACTTCGAAGTCAACCAAAGGCTCGGGAACACTGAAAAAGAAAAGCTATCATCGATCGATTAAAAGCAAGTTGCTTTTTTCCTTTTTAAATTGGCCTATGTACAGTACTCTTCCCTTCTCACTCTGGTTTGGACTCTATTCAAATGCTGAATCCACCAGTGGTATCTATGGGGAGCTTACGGAGCGCTTGGGAAAGTACAGCACACTAGAGCTGACAGACAAGATCGAGCGCTTAGTACAGTGCTGTGCACATAGTAAGTGCTCGGTAAATATCGTTGATGATTGATGACGATCCCTCCCATAAGGTGCTTAACAGACTAACCTAAGTGAAAGTGAGAATTTTGTAAAACTGCTGAAAACGACAGGGAGGGGATGATGCGTACGCTTCAAAACAGACTCATCTGTCTACCGACAATTCTCAATCAGTAAAATGAACCAGACAACATTTCTTAACTTTTATCCCGAAAAATAATCTGCCCTCTCCTTAACATCCCGTTAATCTGCTCAGGTCCAGGCTGGGGTTTGGATACTCCCAGATACAGAACAAGCTATTAATAGTAGCTAATATTAACTGTGGCATTTGTTAAGCGCTTTCTATGGCTCAAGCACCGGGGTAGATACGATTCAACCTCAACGGACGCAAACCCTGTCCCACGTGGGGCTCACGGTCTAAAAGGGAGGGCGAATTGGTATCTAGTAGATATTTAATCCCCATTTTACAGATGACGAGACTGAAGTGCAGTAAAATGACAGCCTGAGATCACATGGCAGACAAGCGGCAGAGCTGGGATAAAAGCCCAGGTCTCCTGACTTCCAGCCCTGGGTTCTTTCCACTACGCTACGAAGACATTACGGAAAAGGTTATCTCATCCTTCATTCAATCGTATTTATGGAGCACTGCCTACGTGCAGAGCACTGTATTAAGCGCTTGGGAGAGTACAGTACAACAATAACAGACACATACCCTGCCCACCACGAGCTCAGTCGAGAGGGAATTTTCGAAACTATCCTGCCTAAATCTGGAAGGGGGAAGATCCAGTAACGTACCCCACTCCTCAGGAAACTCCCCTCTCTTTCCCTTCTACTCCCCTCTCTTTCCCTTCTCTACCACAGGATTGTTTGGAGCAAACAGGACTTGCGTACACACCCGTAATTTTATTTACTTGTATCGCTGTCCGTCTCCCTGCGTCTAGACTGTGAGCTCGTTATGGGCAGGGACTGTCTCTGTTTATTGTTGCATTGTACTTTCCCATTTGCTTAGTACAGTGCTCTGCACGCAGCAGGTACTCAATAAATATGATTGAATGAATGCTGCCCGAGAGCCAACAGAAACCCCATCAATCCCATCTCCGATCCCACCCTAGGATTCTGCTGGGTTAACGGGTCATATTTTCGACCCTGACCAGACATTAGCCTCTGCTGGGGGTTCAGACCTTACTAATTATCCTCGTGAAGGGAAATTCAAGGAAACGATCCCACAGTGAGCACCTTCTCAGTTGTATGTTTGGTTTTGTTCTCTGTCTCCCCCTTTTAGACTGTGAGCCCACTGTTGGGTAGGGACTGTCTCTATATGTTGCCAACTTGTACTTCCCAAGCGCTTAGTCCAGTGCTCTGCACACAGTAAGCGCTCAACAAATACGATTGATTGATTGATTGATTCCCGCCGCCATTCCATTGTGTTTACTTACAGATCTGCTCCTTCTTTCAGGCCCCCTTGGGCACACGTGTGTCTGCTGGAATCCATCTCCTAGCCAACCCTTCAAAAATCACCATCTGGCTAAAGGGAACCTGGTCTACGAAGACGGAACTAAGGCTAATAATAAGGCAAGCAACTAGTTTAGACTGTGAGCTCATGGTGGGCAGCGAACGTGTCTACAACCCTGTTGTGTTGTCCTTCCACAAGTGCTTAGCACAGTGCTCTGAACACAGCAAACGCTCAATACATATAATTGATCTTGCTCCAAACTGTGTGTCAAACGGTGTGGCCTAGTGAAAAGAGGGCAATCCTGGGAAACAGAGGACCTGGTTTCGCCACTAGATTGCCGGGTGACTGGGAGCCGGTCACTTTGTTTCCCTGGGCCTCGGTTCCCTCATCTGTCAAATGGCGATTAAGATGTGAACCCCATGTGCTCTGCACTTAGTAAGCGCTCAATAAATACGATTGATGATGATGTGGGACAGAGACTGTGGCCAACCCGACTGTCTTATATCTGCTCCAGTGCTTAGTATAGTGCCTGGCACATAGTAAGCGTTTAATAAATACCATAAAAAATTAAAAACCCCAGAACCCCTAACTTATGGTGCTAAGCTATGAATCTGACAGTACCATCACGCCCTAAATAGGACCCTCTGGGACTGGCTCATCCCCACATGTCCTATAATTTGACCCTCTAGGAAGCAGCGTGGCCTAGTATAAAGTGCAGGGGCCGAGAACCTGCATTCTAATCTCGGCTCTAACTCTGGACTGCTGTGTGACCTTGGGCGAGTCGCTTCGCTTCTCTGGGCCTCAGTTTGCTCATCTGTACATATTTTTTTACTCTATTTATTTAATTTATTTGTACATATCTATTCTATTTATTTTATTTTCTTCCTTCCTCTCCCCCTCGTCCCCCTCTCCATCCCCCCATCTTACCTCCTTCCCTTCCCCACAGCACCTGTATATATGTATATATGGTTGTACATATTTATTACTCTATTTATTTATTTATTTATTTATTGTACTTGTACATTTCTATCCTATTTATTTTATTTTGTTGGTATGTTTGGTTCTGTTCTCTGTCTCCCCCTTTTAGACTGTGAGCCCACTGTTGGGTAGGGACTGTCTCTATGTGTTGCCAATTTGTACTTCCCAAGCGCTTAGTACAGTGCTCTGCACATAGTAAGCGCTCAATACGATTGATTGATTGATTGATTGATTTTGTTAGTATGTTTGGTTTTGTTCTCTGTCTCCCCCTTTTAGACTGTGAGCCCACTGTCGGGTAGGGCCTGTCTCTATATGTTGCCAATTTGTACTTCCCACGCGCTTAGTACAGTGCTCTGCACATAGTAAGCGCTCAATAAATACGATTGATGATGATGATGATGATCTGTAAAATGGGAATTAGATCCTACTGCCTCCCACTTCAACCGTGAGCCCCTGTGGGACTGTGCCCAACTCGAGAAGGTTGTATCTCTCCCAGCACTCGGAACGGCGTTCGACCCAGAGTATGTCCTTTAACAAATACCATAATTATCACCACCTCTCCTCGGTTGTTTGGCCCTTAACTGGCCGTTGTCTGGATCACATGACCATCTTGACCATTTCAGTCACAGGAGACGGCTTCAGAGACCAATTTACAAACTGTAACAGTGACAGCAGGAAAGGGTAGGAATACCCAGGGTTGTGGGTGGCTTCCAAAAAAAGCAGCGTGGCTTGGTGGAAAGAGCACGGACTTTGGAGTCGGACGTCATGGGTTCAAATCCCGGCTCCGCCACTTGTCAGCTGTGTGACTTTGGGCAAGTCACTTCACTTCTCTGGGCCCTCATCTGTAAAATGGGGATGAAGACTGTGAGCCCCACGTGGGATAACCTGATTACCGTGTATCCCCCCAGCGCTTAGAACAGTGCTCGTAGTAAGCGCTTAATAAATGCCATCATTATTATTATTCCATCTGCCAGGGAAGGTGGTGTTTTCTATTGCCTTAAGGCAACTGTTCCTGAGAGCCGAGGGAGTTTCTGATTCTAAGAGTGGCGTCTGTTTAAGGGATGGGTGGTTCGATCAAACCCTGCCTAACCCCAAAAGACCCCTCATCATCATCAATCGTATTTATTGAGCGCTTACTGTGTGCAGAGCACTGTACTAAGCGCTTGGGAAGTACAAATTGGCAACATATAGAGACGGTCCCTACCCAACAGTGGGCTCACAGTCTGCTCTCATTTTTTTTAATGGTAATTTGTTAAGCGCTTACCATGTCCCAGGCACTGTACTAAGCACTGGGGTAGATACCGGCTAAGTAGGTTGGACCCAATCCGTGTCTCACATCTCCACCTTAATCGTGTCTCACATCTCCATCTTAATCGCCATCTTACAGATGAGGTAACTGAGGCCCAGAGCAGTTAAGCGCCTTGCTCAAGGTCACCCGGCAGTAAGAGGTGAAGCCGGGACTAGAACCCACGTCTTCTGACCTCCAAGTCCGGGCTCTACCCACTAGGACACCCTGCTTCTCCTTTCAGTTCTTATAGGAAACTATCAAGGTTAAGTCCCCTCAAGTAAGCAAGGCTCATTGGAGGAGCTAAACGCGATTAACACAACCCTCCTGCTTTGTCTCCATGGTGGTCAAAGAGTGAACATCCTTTCAATTCAAAACTGATAAAGTCTATGTAGGGCTAGAAATTTTTCTGGTGAGTATACTCAACAACATTACCCACCCCAATCAGAACAAGGCTCAAGGGCAGGGGGACATCTAACCATCTGAAGATGATAACGTGAAAGCAAACTACCAATCAATCAATCAATTGTACTTATTGAGCACTTACTATGTGCACAGCACTCTGTTAAGCATCTGGAAGAGTGCGATACTACAGCATAACAGAGTTGGTAGGCATGTTTCCTGCCCACAGTGAGCTTAGAGGCTAGAGTCAAAGCTTAAAGGTGACCCTACACCAAATGCCAACAAGATAATAATCATCATAATAATAATAATAATGATGATGGTATTTGTTAAGCACTTACTATGGGCAAAGCACTGTTCTAAGCGCTGGGGGGGATACAAGGTAATCAGATTGTCCCAGGTGGGGCTCACACTCTTAATCCCCATTTTACAGGTGAGGTAACTGAGGCACAGAGAAGTTAATGATTCCAGAGAACGGTCTACACCAGATCATCTCTCAGCAGTTTATGAGAAACTCGATAAGTGGCCCTCCAGGCCAAATAACTGTCCACTCCTATGGAAGAGATGTGGCGAGAGCCAAGGTGACTCGCGTCTAAGCAGCGTGGCCTGGTGGACAGAAGCGTGGGGCTGGGAGTCCGAAAGACCCGGGTTCTAATCCCTGCCCCACCACCTGTCTGCTGTGTGATCTTGGGACAGTCACTTAACTTCTCTGTGCCTCGATTACCTCATCTGTAAAAGGGGGATTAAGACCGTGAGTCCTGGGTGGCAGCACGTATGCTAAAATTGGAACGATACAGAGAAGATTAGCATGGCCCCTGTGCAAGGATGACACGCAAATTGGTGAAGCGTTCCATACTTTTTTAGCCCGGGCTTTGGAGTCAGAGGTCGTGGGTTCAAATCCCGGCTCCGCCAATTGTCAGCTGGGTGACTTTGGGCAAGTCACTTCACTTCTCTGGGCCTCAGTTCCCTCGTCTGTAAAATGGGGATTAAGACTGTGAGCCCCCCATGGGACAACCTGATCACCTTGTAGCCTCCCCAGTGCTTAGAACAGTGCTTTGCACATAGTGAGCGCTTAACAAATGCCATCATCATTATTATTATTCTTTTAGACTGTGAGCCCACTGTTGGGTAGGGACTGTCTCTATATGTTGCCAACTTGTACTTCCCAAGCGCTTAGTACAGTGCTCTGCACACAGTAAGTGCTCAATTAATACGATTGATGATGATGATGATAAAGTCTGCGTCCAACCTGATTTGCTTGACTCTACCCCAGAGCTTAATACAGTGCGGGACACACAGTAAACGCTTAAAAAATACCACAATTATTACTAGTATCAAGAATGCCGTAGACCAACTAGTTGAGTACCTGCTAGGGGCTGAACACTCTGAAGAGCTTGTGTGAATACAAAAAAAATTAATAGACGTGATCCCTCACCGTCGCACGATGGTCAAAGCCCCCAGTGTAGGGGAAATTATGGGTTCGAATCCCAGCTCCACCACTCGGCTGCTGTGTGACCTTGGGCTAGTCACTTCACTTCTCTGGGCCTCAGTGACCTCATCTGTAAAATGGGGATTGAAACTGTGGGCCCAACCAGGAGATAGGGACTGTATCCAACTCGATTTGCTTGTATCCACCCCAGGCTTAGTACAGTGCCTGGCGCGTGGTAAGCGCTTAACAAATACCATCGTTCATTTATCAGAGTATTCACTGAGTGCCTACTCCGGGTTACAGTCTTCCTAGGACACATACAACCTGGAAGTACGGCCATTAAGGTTTGATGCCCTACTCCAAGTTAAAGCCCCACGATACATATCCGACCCAGAGAAACAGCCGTTATGGCTTAGCACCTCAATCAATCAATCAATCGATCGTATTTATTGAGCGCTTACTGTGTGCAGAGCACTGGACTAAGCGCTTGGGAAGCACAAGTTGGAAACATATAGAGACAGTCCCTACCCAACAGTGGGCTCACAGTCTAAAAGCGCTTAGTACAGTGCTCTGCACATAGTAAGCGCTCAATAAATACGATTGATTGATTAAAAGGGGGAGACAGACAACAAAACCAAACACACTAACAAAATAAAATAAATAGAATAGAGATGTACAAGTAAAATAAAGAAATAAACAACAATCCAAAATGTCGCTACAAGCCGCCCAAACAAACTTCTTAACCCTCGGCAAACATTCTGGGATTCCAAAGTCCCCTCAATTTTACGGAAAGCAGACGGATTTATAAAAAAGACGAAATATCCCGAAGGGGAGGAGTTCAGTGGAGGGAAAAGGGGGTCAGAGGAAGTCGGCCGGCTACGAGGCGTTGCGTAGAGACAAAAGGGGTGTTCAACGCAACTGCACAAATGTGTCACCCATGGTGAAGGCAACTACCAGAGTCAGCAGAGCAAGCTTCCAGTTTGGGAGCCTTCTCCAGAGATTCACCTCTTCGTTTACTAATTATGTGATGTTAAGCTTTGAATTATTTAAATTCTAATTCTTTTAGACTGTGAGCCCAATGTTGGGTAGGGACTGTCTCTATATGTTGCCAATTTGTACTTCCCAAGCGCTTAGTACAGTGCTCTGCACATAGTAAGCGCTCAATAAATATGATTGATTGATTGATTGATTTATCTACATTTATGTAATCTGGTGACCTTCAACGTAACGCCGTAGGGTGCGAAAAGCAACTGTGTGTGCTTCTGGGAGTTTTAGAATGAATAGCAATTGATAGTGTAGGAAGTAGTCTTTGGGAAAATGAACCCCATGATCCATCTGTTCATGGAACATTTTGAGGAACGCCTAATAATTATGGTATTTGTTAAGCGCTTACTATAAACCAAGCACTGTTCTAAGCGCTGGGGGGGATACAAGGTGATCAGGTTGTCCCACGTGTGGCTCACAGTTTTAATCCCCATTTTAGAGATGAGGTAACTGAGGCACAGAGAAGTGATTTGCCCAAGGTCACACAGCACACAAGTGGAGGATTTGGGATTATTCACTCATTCAGGCCTTCCCAGACTGAGCCCCTTCCTTCCTCTCCCCCTCGCCCCCCTCTCCATCCCCCCCCCCCATCTTACCTCCTTCCCTTCCCCACAGCACCTGTATATCTGTATATATGTTTGTACATATTTATTACTCTATTTATTTTACTTGGACATATCTATTCTATTTATTTTATTTTGTTAGTATGTTTGGTTTTGTTCTCTGTCTCCCCCTTTTACACTGTGAGCCCACTGTTGGGTAGGGACTGTCTCTATATGTTGCCAACTTGTACTTCCCAAGCGCTTAGTACAGTGCTCTGCACACAGTAAGCGCTCAATAAATATGATTGATTGATTGATTGATTCAATCGTATTTATTGAGCGCTTACTGTGTGCAGAGCACTGTACTAAGCACTTGGGAAGTACAATTCAGCAACGAATAGACGCAATTCCTGCCCATAACAGGCTCACAGTCTAAAAGGGGGGAGACGGGCACCAAAAGAGAAGCAGCACGGCTTAGTGGCAAGAGCCCGGGCTTGGGAATCAGAGGTCGTGGGTTCTAATCCCAGCTCTGCTACTTGTCAGCTGGGTGACTCTGGGCAAGTCCCTTCACTTCTCTGGGCCTCAGTGACCTCATCTGGAAAATGGGGATCAAGACTGTGAGCCCCAAGTAGAACAACCCGATAACCTTGTATCTCTTCCAGCACTTAAAACAGTACTTGGCACGTAGTAATAAATACCATTATTATTACCATTATCATTATTAAAACAAGTGAACAGGCGTCAATAGCATCAGTATCTCTCTCTCTCTCTCCCTCTCTCTCTTTCACCCCAAAGGGCCCATCTGGGGTTGTGCCCCTGGTTGTCACTCATGCTTGCCTTCTCTGGGCCTCAACTCCCTCATCTGTAAAATGGGGATGAAGACTGTGAGCCCCACATGGGACAACCTGATGACCCTGTATCTCCCCCGGCGCTGAGAATGGTGCTCGGCACAGAGTAAGTGCTTAACAAATACTATTATTATTATTATTATTATAAGTGTGAGCCCCACGTGGGACAACCTGATGACCCTGTATCTCCCCCAGCACTGAGAACAGTGCTCGGCACATAGTAAGCACTTAACAAATACTATTATTATTATTATTATTATTATTATTATTATTATTATTACAAGGGTGAACTCCACGTGGGACAACCTGATGACCCTGTATCTCCCCCGGCGCTGAGAACGGTGCTCGGCACAGAGTAAGCGCTTAACAAATACTATTATTACTAGTATTATAATAAGTGTGAGCCCCACGTGGGACAACCTGATGACCCTGTATCTCCCCCGGCGCTGAGAACAGTGCTCGGCACATAGTAAGCACTTAACAAATACTATTATTGTTATTATTATTATTACAAGGGTGAACTCCACGTGGGACAACCTGATGACCCTGTATCTCCCGCAGCGCTGAGAACAGAGCTCGGCACATAGTAAGCACTTAACAAATACTATTATTATTATTATTATTATTATTATTATTATTACAAGGGTGAACTCCACGTGGGACAACCTGATGACCCTGTATCTCCCCCAGCGCTGAGAACAGTGCTCAGCACAGAGTAAGCGCTTAACAAATACTATTATTATAAGTGTGAGTCCCACGTGGGACAACCTGATGACCCTGTATCTCCCCCAGCGCTGAGAACAGAGCTCGGCACATAGTAAGCACTTAACAAATACTATTATTATTATTATTATTACAAGGGTGAACTCCACGTGGGACAACCTGATGACCCTGTATCTCCCCCAGCGCTGAGAACAGTGCTGGGCACATAGTAAGTGCTTAACAAATACCGTCATTATTGCGATGATGGTTATTACGATTACAATTACGACCTCTGACTCCCAAGCCCACGGTCTTGCCATTCTGCTTCTCGACATATCATCACATAACATATAATGTTAACGTATCATATAACATAGCACAGCTGTAGACTAAGTTCCTCGTGGGCGGGCAATGTTGCCCACCATCTCTGTTGTATTTAACTTCCCCATGAGCCGAGCCCAGTGTTCTGCACACAGTAAGTGTGCAATAAATACACTGATTGATTGGTTGTAGCGCGGGATATGCCTCTGTGTCCTAAACACCTCGGAACACACCTGGGCAAGTCACTTAACTTCTCCAGGCCTCAGTCCCCTCATCTGCAAAATGGGGACTCGATATCTGTTCTCCCTCCTATTTAGACTGTGAGCCCCACGTGGGAGCTGATTATCTTGTCTCTACCCCAGTGCTTAGCACACTGCTCGGCACCCAGTAAGTGCTTCAGAAATACCACAATTAGAGTAAGTATTACTATATGACAGAAGTAAATTACATGAGCTCTGTGGAGGACGGGGGCTACGGCCGACCTTGATCGTCTTCTATCTACCCCAACGCGTGACGCTTAAAAAATACCATTTATCACGATATCAGTCTTACGGCCTGAGTCCTTGAGGACTCTGCAACTTGGGGATTCTGTCATGGAATTAGCCCATGAGGGACGGGGCCCTTATCCAGACTGACGGTCTGGAGAAGCTGCGTGGCCTTGTGGACACAGCCCGGGCCTGGGAATCAGAAGGTCCTGGGTTCTAATCCCGGCTCCGCCACTCGTCTGCAGGGTGGCCTTGGGCAAGTCGTTTCTCTTCTCTGTGCCCCAGCTCCCTCATCTGTAAAACGGGGAATTAAGACCGTGAGCCCCACGTGGGACAACCTCATTACCTCGTAGCACCTACCCACCCCAGCACTTTGAACAGCGCTTGACACATAGTAAGGGCTTAACGAATACCGTCATTATTATAGTAAAACGCTTAGAACAGTGCTTAGCACGTAGTAAGTGCTTAACAGATACCAGAATTTATTTTTTATTTTACTCCAGCCCTTAGGACAGGGGATGGGGTGGGGAGGGAAGACAGGGGAGGGAGGGGGATAGAGGAGGAGCGAGAAGGACTTGTGGGGAGGAGCAGGGAGGGAGAGGAGAAAGAGGAGACAAGAGGAGAGAAGGCCAAGGGAGGGAAGGAGAGAGAGGAGGGGCGGGAGGGAGAGGGGAGGGATGGAGGGAGAGCCAGAGGATGGATGGAGAGAAAGATGGGGTTGGCGGAGAAAGGGGCAACGGTGGAGAGAAAGAGGGGGACGGGGAGAGAAAGGGGGGATGGAGAGAGAGGTGGGGGGATGGACGGAACAACGGGAGGATGGAGAGAAAGATGGAGGGAATGGAAAGAAGGATGTGGGAATGGAGAGAAAGAAGGAGGGGATGGAAAGACCGATGCGGGGATGGACAGAATGGGAGGATGGAGAGAAAGCTGGAGGGAATGGAAAGAAGGATGTGGGGATGGAGAGAAAGAAGGATGGGATGGAAAGACCGATGCGGGGATGGACAGAAAGGGGGGGGGTGGAAAGAGCGATGGGAGAATGGAGAAAGAGGGGGGAGGAAAGAAGGATGTGGGGACGGAGAGAAAGATGGAGGGATGGAGGGAAAGGGGGAGGGGATGCAGAGAAAGGGGGGGATGGAAAGAAGAATGGGATAGGGAGAAAGCGGGGGGACGGAAAGAAGGATAGGGGATGGAGAGGAAGGGGGGATGGAGAGAAAGATGGAGGGATGGAAAGAAAGAAGGAGGGGACTGAGAGAAAGGAGGGCAGAGAAAGGGGGGATGGAAAGAGGGGTGGGATAGGGAGAGACCGGGGGGATGGAAAGAAGGATGGGGGGATGGAGAGGAAGGGGGGACGGAAAGAAGGATGTGGGGATGGGAATGGAGAGAAAGGGGGGGTGGAAAGAAGGATGTGGAGATGGAGAGGGAGCCGGGGGGATGGAGAGAAAGAAGGAGGGGGTGGGCGTGGAGAGGAGGGTGGAGAGGAAGGCGGGGGGAAGGGGCTGGAGGAAGGGAGATTAGGGCCGGGGCTTCAGAGGAGGGGGAGGGACAAGGCCCGGCCCGGCCCGGCCCGCCGGGCCCGGCCGCTTTCCCTTTCGCTTCCTCCCGGCCCCCCTGGGCCCCCCCCCCCCCCCCCCCCCGCCACCGATCCGGTCCGGCCGGCCGGTCGGTCGGTCAGTGTCAGCCAGTCGTTCGTTCCACCGTCTTTCTGGAGCGCTGCCTGTGTGCGGAGCGCCGTGCTAAGCGCTTGGGCAGGGCGAGGCGGCGGCAACGGACAGAGAGGGGCGGGGCCTAGGGGCCGGAGGGCTCCGCGGGCCGGGACCCCGGCCCGGCCCGGCCCGCTCCGCTCCGCTCCGGGGGCCGTCCGTCCGTCTTTCCGCCCGTCGGTCCGCCCGCCCGGCCGCCGGGCCTTACCTGGGCCCCCGCTCCGCTCCCCGCTCCCCGCTCCGGCTCCGGCTCCGGGCCCGGGCCGCGGAGGCCGAGGCCGAGGCCCCGCCCCCACGACACGCCCAGGCGGGGGGAGGGGGGCGGGGCGGAGCCTGGCAACGGGGGGCCCGGGGGACCACCGGGGGCGGCGGAGGGGCGGGGCCAGGCGGAGGAGGGGCGGGGACAGGCCGCCGGGGGGCGGGGCCAGGCGACGAGAGGCGGGGCCAGAGGACGGCGGGGCGGGGCCAGGCGGCGGGGGGGGGGGACCGGGACGGGGGCGGGGCCCGACGGCGAAGGGGCGGGCCCGAGGGCGAGGGGGCGGGGCCCGAGGACGAGGGGGCGGGGCCCGAGGACGAGGGGGCGGGACCCTCCGGCCCTCCTCCCTCCATTCCGTCAGTCAGTCAGTCAGGCCGTCACTCCGTCAGGCCGGCATTCATTCGTTCGTTCGTTCATTCAGTCATTCAGTCAGTCATTCATTCGTTCGTTCGTTCGTTCAGTCATTCTTTCAGTCAGTCAGTCATTCGTTCGTTCATGCATTCATTCATTCAGTCATTGGCTCGTTCATTCCGTCAGTCTTTCATTCATTCATTCATTCAGTCAGTCAGTCCATCATTCGTTCGTTCATTCAGTCAGTCATTCATTCATTCATTCGTTCGTTCATTCATTCATTCATTCAGTCAGTCAGTCGTTCATTCATTCAGTCATTCATTCGTTCGTTCGTTCATTCAGTCAGTCAGTCAGTCATTCGTTCATTCAGTCAGTCTTTCATTCATTCATTCAGTCTTTCGTTCATTCATTCAGTCAGTCAGTCATTCGTTCGTTCGTTCATTCATTCATTCATTCATTCAGTCAGTCATTCGTTCATTCATTCAGTCATTCATTCGTTCGTTCGTTCATTCATTCAGTCAGTCAGTCAGTCGTTCATTCAGTCAGTCTTTCATTCATTAAGTCAGTCAGTCATTCGTTCGTTCATTCAGTCAGTCTTTCATTCATTCATTCATTCATTCAGTCATTCGTTCATTCAGTCAGTCTTTCATTCATTCAATCAGTCAGTCATTCGTTCGTTCATTCAGTCAGTCTTTCATTCATTCATTCAATCAGTCAGTCAGTCATTCGTTCGTTCATTGTCAGTCTTTCATTCATTCAGTCAGTCAGTCTTTTTCATTCATTCAGTCAGTCAGTCAGTCATTCGTTCATTCATTCAGTCATTCATTCGTTCGTTCGTTCATTCATTCATTCGTTCATTCAGTCAGTCTTTCATTCATTCAGTCAGTCAGTCATTCGTTCGTTCATTCAGTCAGTCTTTCATTCATTCATTCAGTCAGTCAGTCATTCATTCGTTCATTCAGTCAGTCTTTCATTCAGTCAGTCAGTCAGTCATTCGTTCGTTCATTGGTCAGTCTTTCATTCATTCATTCATTCATTCAATCAGTCAGTCATTCGTTCGTTCATTCGGTCAGTCTTTCATTCATTCATTCATTCATTCAATCAGTCAGTCATTCGTTCGTTCATTCAGTCAGTCTTTCATTCATTCAGTCAGTCAGTCTTTTTCATTCATTCATTCAATCAGTCAGTCATTCGTTCGTTCATTCAGTCAGTCTTTCATTCATTCATTCAATCAGTCAGTCATTCGTTCGTTCATTCAGTCATTCGTTCGTTCATTCAGTCATTCATTCAGTCACTCAGTCATTCATTCGTTCCTTCATTCAGTCAGGCCCAGAGAAGTGAAGTGACTTGCCCAAAGTCACACAGCTGACAATTGGCGGGGCCGGGATTTGAACCCAGGACCTCTGACTCCCAAGCCCGGGCTCTTTCCACTGAGCCACACTACTTCTCCAAGGGGGAGACAACTTGGGGCAAATCACTTCACTTCTCTGGGCCTCAGTTCCCTCATCTGAAAAATGGGGATGGAGACGGTGAGCCCCATGGGGGACAGGGACTGTGTCCAATCCTTTGCCTGTATCCACCCCAGCGCTTAGTACAGTGCTTGGCACATAGTAAGCGCTAAACAAATAGCACAGTCATTATTATTGTTGTTGCTACTATTCTTAATTACTTAGTACAGTGCTTGGCACATAGTAAGCGCTTAACAAATAGCACAATCATTATTATTGTTATTGCTACTATTCTTAATTACTTAGTACAGTGCTAGGCACATAGTAAGCGCTTAACAAATAGCACAATCATTATTATTGTTGTTGCTACTATTCTTAATTACTTAGCACAGTGCTTGGCACATAGTAAGCGCTTAACAAATAGCACAGTCATTATTATTGTTGTTGCTACTATTCTTAATTACTTAGTACAGTGGTTGGCACATAGTAAGCGCTTAACAAATAGCACAATCATTATTATTGTTGTTGCTACTATTCTTAATTAGCACAGTGCTTGGCACATAGTAAGCGCTGAACAAATAGCACAGTCATTATTGTTGTTGCTACTATTCTTAATTACTTAGCACAGTGCTTGGCACATAGTAAGCGCTTAACAAATAGCACAATCATTATTATTGTTATTGCTACTATTCTTAATTAGTACAGTGCTTGGCACATAGTAAGTGCTTAACAAATAGCACAATCATTATTATTGTTGTTGCTACTATTCTTAATTAGCACAGTGCTTGGCACATAGTAAGCGCTTAACAAATAGCACAGTCATTATTATTGTTGTTGCTGCTATTCTTAATTAGTACAGTGCTTGGCACATAGTAAGCGCTTAACAAATAGCACAATCATTATTATTGTTGTTGCTACTATTCTTAATTACTTAGTACAGTGCTTGGCACATAGCGCTTAACAAATAGCACAATCATTATTATTGTTGTTGCTACTATTCTTAGTACGGTGCTTGGCACATAGTAAGCGCTTAACAAATAGCACAATCATTATTGTTGTTGCTATTATTCTTAATTATTTAGTACAGTGTTTGGCACATAGTAAGCACTTAACAAATAGCACAATCATTATTATTGTTGTTGCTACTATTCTTAATTCCTTTGTACAGTGCTTGGCACCTAGTAAGTGCTTAACAAATAGCACAATCATTATTATTGTTGTTGCTACTATTCTTAATTACTTAGCACAGTGCTTGGCACATCGTAAGCGCTTAACAAATAGCACAATCATTATTGTTGTTGCTACTATTCTTAATTACTTAGTACAGTGCTTGGCACATCGTAAGCGCTTAACAAATAGCACAGTCATTATTATTGTTGTTGCTACTATTCTTAATTACTTAGTACAGTGCTTGGCACATAGTAAGCGCTTAACAAATAGCACAATCATTATTATTGTTGTTGCTACTATTCTTAATTAGTACAGTGCTTGGCACATCGTAAGTGCTTAACAAATAGCACAATCATTATTATTGTTGTTGCTACTATTCTTAATTACTTAGTACAGTGCTTGGCACATCGTAAGCGCTTAACAAATAGCACAGTCATTATTATTGTTGTTGCTACTATTCTTAATTACTTAGCACAGTGCTTGGCACATAGTAAGCGCTTAACAAATAGCACAATCATTATTATTGTTGTTGCTACTATTCTTAATTAGTACAGTGCTTGGCACATAGTAAGCACTTAACAAATAGCACAATCATTATTATTGTTGTTGCTATTATTCTTAATTACTTAGTACAGTGCTTGGCACATCGTAAGCGCTTAACAAATAGCACAGTCATTATTATTGTTGTTGCTGCTATTCTTAATTACTTAGCACAGTGCTTGGCACATAGTAAGTGCTTAACGAATAGCACAGTCATTATTATTGTTGTTGCTACTATTCTTAATTACTTAGCACAGTGCTTGGCACATAGTAAGTGCTTAACAAATAGCACAGTCATCATTATTGTTGTTGCTACTATTCTTAATTACTTAGCACAGTGCTTGGCACATCGTAAGCGCTTAACAAATAGCACAATCATTATTATTGTTGTTGCTGCTATTCTTAATTACTTACTACAGTGCTTGGCACATAGTAAGCGCTTAACAAATAGCACAATCATTATTATTGTTTTGCTACTATTCTTAATTCCTTAGTACAGTGCTTGGCACATAGTAAGCGCTTAACAAATAGCACAATCATTATTATTGTTGTTGCTGCTATTCTTAATTAGTACAGTGCTTGGCACATAGTAAGCGCTTAAATAGCACAATCATTATTATTGTCTTGCTACTATTCTTAATTCCTTAGTACAGTGCTTGGCACATAGTAAGCGCTTAACAAATAGCACAATCATTATTATTGTTGTTGCTGCTATTCTTAATTACTTAGCACAGTGCTTGGCACAGAGTAAGTGCTTAACAAATAGCACAATCATTATTATTGTTGTTGCTACTAGTCTTAATTACTTAGTACAGTGCTTGGCACATAGTAAGCGCTTAACAAATAGCACAGTCATTATTATTGTTGTTGCTACTATTCTTAATTACTTAGCACAGTGCTTGGCACATCGTAAGCGCTTAACAAATAGCACAATCATTATTATTGTTGTTGCTACTATTCTTAATTACTTAGCACAGTGCTTGGCACAGAGTAAGTGCTTAACAAATAGCACAGTCATTATTATTGTTGTTGCTACTATTCTTAATTACTTAGTACAGTGCTTGGCACATAGTAAGCGCTTAACAAATAGCACAGTCATTATTATTGTTGTTGCTACTATTCTTAATTACTTAGTACAGTGCTTGGCACATAGTAAGCGCTTAACAAATAGCACAATCATCATTATTGTTGTTGCTACTATTCTTAATTCCTTGTACAGTGCTTGGCACATCGTAAGCGCTTAACAAATAGCACAATCATTATTATTGTTGTTGCTACTATTCTTAATTACTTAGTACAGTGCTTGGCACATAGAAAGTGCTTAACAAATAGCACAATCATCATTATTGTTGTTGCTACTATTCTTAATTCCTTGTACAGTGCTTGGCACATCGTAAGCGCTTAACAAATAGCACAATCATTATTATTGTTGTTGCTACTATTCTTAATTACTTAGTACAGTGCTTGGCACATAGAAAGTGCTTAACAAATAGCACAATCATTATTATTGTTGTTGCTATTATTCTTAATTAGTACAGTGCTTGGCACATAGTAAGCGCTTAACAAATAGCACAGTCATTATTATTGTTGTTGCTACTATTCTTAATTACTTAGCACAGTGCTTGGCACAGAGTAAGTGCTTAACAAATAGCACAGTCATTATTATTGTTGTTGCTACTATTCTTAATTACTTAGTACAGTGCTTGGCACAGTGTAAGCGCTTAACAAATAGCACAATCATTATTATTGTTGTTGCTATTATTCTTAATTAGTACAGTGCTTGGCACATAGTAAGCGCTTAACAAATAGCACAATCATCATTATTGTTGTTGCTACTATTCTTAAGTCCTTGTACAGTGCTTGGCACATCGTAAGCGCTTAACAAATAGCACAGTCATTATTATTGTTCTTGCTACTATTCTTAATTACTTAGCACAGTGCTTGGCACATCGTAAGCGCTTAACAAATAGCACAATCATTATTATTGTTGTTGCTACTATTCTTAATTACTTAGCACAGTGCTTGGCACATCGTAAGCGCTTAACAAATAGCACAATCATTATTGTTGTTGCTACTATTCTTAATTACTTAGTACAGTGCTTGGCACATAGTAAGCGCTTAACAAATAGCACAATCATTATTATTGTTGTTGCTACTATTCTTAATTACTTAGCACAGTGCTTGGCACATAGTAAGCGCTTAACAAATAGCACAGTCATTATTGTTTTTTTGCTACTATTCTTAATTACTTAGCACAGTGCTTGGCACATAGTAAGCGCTGAACAAATAGCACAGTCATTATTATTGTTGTTGCTACTATTCTTAATTACTTAGTACAGTGCTTGGCACAGTGTAAGCGCTTAACAAATAGCACAATCATTATTATTGTTGTTGCTATTATTCTTAATTAGTACAGTGCTTGGCACATAGTAAGCGCTTAACAAATAGCACAATCATCATTATTGTTGTTGCTACTATTCTTAAGTCCTTGTACAGTGCTTGGCACATCGTAAGCGCTTAACAAATAGCACAGTCATTATTATTGTTCTTGCTACTATTCTTAATTACTTAGCACAGTGCTTGGCACATCGTAAGCGCTTAACAAATAGCACAATCATTATTATTGTTGTTGCTACTATTCTTAATTACTTAGCACAGTGCTTGGCACATCGTAAGCGCTTAACAAATAGCACAATCATTATTGTTGTTGCTACTATTCTTAATTACTTAGTACAGTGCTTGGCACATAGTAAGCGCTTAACAAATAGCACAATCATTATTATTGTTGTTGCTACTATTCTTAATTACTTAGCACAGTGCTTGGCACATAGTAAGCGCTTAACAAATAGCACAGTCATTATTGTTTTTTTGCTACTATTCTTAATTACTTAGCACAGTGCTTGGCACATAGTAAGCGCTGAACAAATAGCACAGTCATTATTGTTGTTGCTACTATTCTTAATTAGTACAGTGCTTGGCACATAGTAAGCACTTAACAAATAGCACAATCATTATTATTGTTATTGCTACTATTCTTAATTACTTAGTACAGTGCTTGGCACAGAGTAAGCGCTTAACAAATAGCACAATCATTATTATTGTTGTTGCTATTATTCTTAATTACTTAGTACAGTGCTTGGCACATAGTAAGCGCTTAACAAATAGCACAGTCATTATTATTGTTTGCACATAGTAAGCGCTTAACAAATACCAACATTATTATTATTATTATTGTTGTTGCTACTATTCTTACTTAGTACAGTGCTTGGCACATAGTAAGCACTTAACAAATAGCACAATCATTATTATTGTTGTTGCTACTATTCTTAATTACTTACTACAGTGCTTGGCACATAGTAAGCGCTTAACAAATAGCACAATCATTATTATTGTTGTTGCTACTATTCTTAATTACTAGGATCCCCCAAGGGACGGTTCCCAAATGGGTTTTCTAAACTTGCACACCAGTGTAGACGACTGCAAAGTGCTTCCTCTAGATTGTAAACTCGATAGATGGAGATCCTTGCTACCACTTCTAATGTTGGGTAGGGACCGTCTCTATACGTTGCCAACTTGTACTTCCCAAGCGCTTAGTACAGTGCTCAGCACACTGTAAGCGCTCAATAAATAGGATAAAATGAATGAATAATGTATCGTATTTTCCCATGCACTCAGTACAATGCTCGGCACACAGTAAGTGCTCAGTAAATAGCACCGACTGATGGAAGACGCAAAACAAAAGCATCGTGGCGGTGTATCCTATAAACAAGCTCTAGTTAGCTCAAAGGATTCTTTTTAAAGGCATTTGTTGAGTATTTACTACGGTCCGGGCACTGTACTAAGCGCCGGGGTAAATACAAGTTAATCAGGTTGGGCACAGTCCCTGTCCCACATAGGACTCACAGTTTTAATCCCCGTTTCACAGATGAGGTCACTGAGGCACAGAGAAGGGAAGTGACTTGTCCAAGGTCATACAGCCGATGGGTGGAAGAGTAGGATTAGAACCCAGGTCCTTCAGACTCCCGGGCCCATGCTCTGGCCTACTAAGCCATATTGATTTATTTGCATTTGTCTTTTCAACTCCCCTCTCCTGTCTCATCTCTCTTCCCCCCACCCCCTCTCTTTTTCTCGCTCCCTCTTCTCCCCACCCTTCATCATCAATTGTATTTATTGAGCGCTTACTATGTGCAGAGCACTGTACTAAGCACTTGAAAAGTACAAATTGGCAACACAATTGTATATTGTGTCACTTGTCACTTGTGTCCCTTGTCACCTGTATATATATATATATATATATATATATATACATATCTGTACATATTTATTACTCTATTTATTGATTTATTTATTTATTTTACTTGCACATATCTACTCTATCTATTTTATTTTGTTAGTATGTTTGGTTTTGTTCTCCGTCTCCCCCTTTTAGACTGTGAGCCCACTGTTGGGTTGGGACTGTCTCTCTATGTTGCCAACTTGGACTTCCCAAGCGCTTAGTACAGTGCCCTGCACACAGTAAGCGCTCAATGAATACGATTGATTGATCTATTCTATTTATTTTATTTTGTTACATATCTATTCTATTTATTTAATTGAATTTATTTTATTTTGTTAGTATGTTTGGTTTTGTTCTCTGTCTCCCCCTTTTAGACTGTGAGCCCACTGGTGGGTAGGGACTGTCTCTGTATGTTGCCAACTTGGACTTCCCAAGCGCTTAGTACAGTGCTCTGCACACCGTAAGCGCTCAATAAATACAATTGATGATGATGATGATGACGATTGATTGATTGATTGTCCCTTTTCCTCCCTTCCTCTTCTTCCCCCCTCCCACTTTCTCAATCAATCATATTTGTTGAGCGCTCACTACATGCAGAGCGCTGTACTAAGCACGTGAGCGAGTACAGTACAACGGAATTAGCAGACACATTCCCTGCCCTTAATGAGCGTACAGTCAAGAGGGGGAGGCAGACATTCACTCATTCATTCAACCGTATTTACTGAGCGCTTACTGAGTGCAGAGCACTGTACTAAGCGCTTGGGAAGTACAATCAATTGATCAATCATATTTATTGAGCGCTTACTGTGTGCAGATCGCTGTACTAAGCGCTTGGGAAGTACAAGTTGGCAACATAGAGAGATGGTCCCTACCCAACGGCGGGCTCACAGTCTAGAAGGGGGGGACAGACGACAAAACAAAACATATTAACAAAAGAAAATAAATAGAATAAATATGTACAACTAAAATAGAGTAATAAATACATACAAATGCACAAATAAAAAATAAATAGAGTAATAAATACGTACAAAAATATATATACATATATAAAGGTGATGTGGGGAGGGGAAGGAGGGAAGGAGGGGGGATGGGGAGAGGGAGAGGAAGGAGGAGGCTCAGTCTGGCTCAGACACTAATAAAAATGAATAAGTAATTTATAATGTTGGGTAGGGATTGTCTCTATCTCCTGTCCATTTGTACTTCCCAAGCCCTTAGTCCAGTGCTCTGCAAACAGGAAGTGCTCAATAATGTGTTTATAGCTATAATTCTACTTATTCTGATGGTATTGACACCTGTCTACTTGTTCTGTTGTCTGTCTCCCCCTTCTAAGAATGATTGCTAAGCGCTTACTATGTGCAAAGCACCCTTCTAAGCATTGACTGTGAGCCCGTTGTTGGGTAGGGACCGTCTCTATCTGCTGCCAAATTGTACTTTCCAAGCGCCTGGTACAGTGCTCTGCACACAGCAAATGCTCGATAAATGCAATTGCATGAATGAATGAATGAATGAATAATGCATCGTTTAAAGGTATGTACATAAATTCTCCATCTTCCTCTCTTCTTTCCTATCTCCCTCTCTCCCATTCCCTTCTCCTGAAGGACGTGGCATAAACCCAGGTGGCTTTGGCACAGGCAGATAATCCAATCCCTCTCCCAGCTTCTCCGAGATGTTTCAGAGGCCCCCAGGAAGACTTCCTTGAACTTATCTTGCTCGGGCCCCATTCCGTAACTTTTCCCTTTTGCCAAAGTCCATCCCGAGGGATGGTGTTATTAGATAGGAACTCTACTGCACTGGCCCGTTGTGGGCAGGGATTATCTCTCTTTATTGCTGAACTGTACTTCCCAAGCACTTGGTCCAGTGCTCTGCACACAGTAAGCGCTCGATAAATGCGATTGAATGAATGAATAAATGAATAATGTATCGTTTAAAGGTATGTACATAAATTCTCCATCTTCCTCTCTTCTTTCCTATCTCCCTCTCTCCCGTTCCCTTCTCCTGAAGGACGTGGCGTAAACCCAGCTGGCTTTGGCACAGGCAGATAATCCAATCCCTCTCCCAGCTTCTCCGAGATGTTCCAAAGGCCCCCAGAAAGACTTCCTTGAACTTATCTTGCTCGGGCCCCATTCCGTAACTTTTCCCGTTTGCCAAAGTCCATCCCGAGGGCCGGTGTTATTAGATAGGGACTCTACTGCACTGGCCCGTTGTGGGCAGGGATTATCTCTCTTTATTGCTGAACTGTACTTCCCAAGCACTTAGTCCAGTGCTCTGCACACAGTAAGTGCTCAATAAATGCAATTGAATGAATGAATGAATGAATAATGTATCATTTAAAGGTATGCATATAAATTCCCCATCTTCCTCTCTTCTTTCCTATCTCCCTCTCTCCCGTTCCCTTCTCCTGAAGGACGTGGCGTAAACCCAGCTGGCTTTGGCCCAGGCAGATAATCCAATCCCTCTCCCAGCTTCTCCGAGATGTTTCAGAGGCCCCCAGGAAGACTTCCTTGAACTTATCTTGCTCGGGCCCCATTCCGTAACTTTTCCCTTTTGCCAAAGTCCATCCCGAGGGCCGGTGTTATTAGATAGGAACTCTACTGCACTGGCCCGTTGTGGGCAGGGATTATCTCTCTTTATTGCCGAACTGTACTTCCCAAGCACTTAGTCCAGTGCTCTGCACACAGTAAGCGCTCGATAAATGCGATTGAATGAATGAATGAATGAATAATGCATCGTTTAAAGGTATGTACATAAATTCTCCATCTTCCTCTCTTCTTTCCTCTCTATCTCCCTCTCTCCCGTTCCCTTCTCCTGAAGGACGTGGCATAAACCCAGCTGGCTTTGGCACAGGCAGATAATTCAATCCCTCTCCCAGCTTCTCCGGGATGTTCCAGAGGCCCCCAGGAAGACTTCCTTGAACTTATCTTGCTCGGGCCCCATTCCGTAACTTTTCCCTTTTGCCAAAGTCCATCCCAAGGGTCGGTGTTATTAGATAGGAACTCTACTGCACTAGCCCATTGTGGGCAGGGATTATCTCTCTTTATTACTGAACTGTACTTCCCAAGCACTTAGTCCAGTGCTCTGCACACAGCAAGTGCTCGATAAATGCGATTGAATGAATGAATGAATGAATAATGTATCGTTTAAAGGTATGCACATAAATTCTCCATCTTCCTCTCTTCTTTCCTATCTCCCTCTCTCCCGTTCCCTTCTCCTGAAGGACGTGGCGTAAACCCAGCTGGTTTTGGCCCAGGCAGATAATCCAATCCTTCTCCCAGCTTCTCCGAGATGTTCCAAAGGCCCCCAGAAAGACTTCCTTGAACTTATCTTGCTCGGGCCCCATTCCGTAACTTTTCCCGTTTGCCAAAGTCCATCCCGAGGGATGGTGTTATTAGATAGGAACTCTACTGCACTAGCCCATTGTGGGCAGGGATTATCTCTCTTTATTACTGAACTGTACTTCCCAAGCACTTAGTCCAGTGCTCTGCACACAGCAAGTGATCGATAAATGCGATTGCATGAATGAATGAATGAATGAATAATGTATCGTTTAAAGGTATGCACATAAATTCTCCATCTTCCTCTCTTCTTTCCTATCTCCCTCTCTCCCGTTCCCTTCTCCTGAAGGACGTGGCGTAAACCCAGCTGGCTTTGGCACAGGCAGATAATCCAATCCCTCTCCCAGCTTCTCCGAGATGTTCCAAAGGCCCCCAGGAAGACTTCCTGGAACTTATCTTGCTCTGGCCCCATTCCGTAACTTTTCCCGTTTGCCAAAGTCCATCCCGAGGGCCGGTGTTATTAGATAGGAACTCTGCGGCACTGGTACATGTCCTTGGGGAGAACGTGTGAAGTTACCTGGAAGAGCTGCCTCCCTGCCCCTGGGAAGCTGGAGCAGGCCGCAGTGCGTCCATCAGTCAATCAGTCGGCCAATCAATCAATCAATCAATCATATTTACTGAACGCTTACTGAGTGCAGGGTAATAATGATAATTTTGGTATTTGTTAAGCGCTTACTATGTGCAAAGCACTGTTCTAAGCTCTGGGGAGGATACAAGGCGAATGATAATAATAATAATAATAATAGTAATGGTACTTGTTAAGTGCTTACTATGTGCAAAGCACTGTCCTAAGCTCTGGGGAGGATACAAGGTGAGTGATAATAATAATAATAATAATAATGATGATAATAATAATAATAATGGCACTTGATAAATGCTTACTATGTGCAAAGCACTGTTCTAAGCTCTGGGGAGGATACAAGGTGAATAATGATAATAATAATAATGGTACTTGTTAAGTGCTTACTATGTGCAAAGCACTGTTCTAAGCTCTGGGGAGGATACAAGGTGAATGATAATAATAATAATAATAATAATAATAATGGTACTTGTTAAGTGCTTACTATGTGCAAAGCACTGTTCTAAGCTCTGGGGAGGATACTAGGTGAATAATACTACTAATAATAATAATGCTTGTTAAGTGCTTACTATGTGCAAAGCACTGTTCTAAGATCTGGGGAGGATACAAGGCGAATGATAATAATAATAATAATAATAATAATAATAATAATAATGGTACTTGTTAAGTGCTTACTATGTGCAAAGCACTGTTCTAAGCTCTGGGGAGGATACAAGGTGAATAATAAAAATAATAATAATAATAATAATGATACTTGTTAAGTGCTTGCTATGTGCAAAGCACTGTTCTAAGCTCTGGGGAGGATACAAGGCGAATGATAATAATAATAATAATGGTACTTGTTAAGTGCTTACTTTGCGCAAAGCACTGTTCTAAGCTCTGGGGAGAATACAAGGTGAATGATAATAATAATAATAATAATAATGGTATTTGTTAAGTGCTTACTATGTGCAAAGCACTGTTCTAAGCTCTGGGGAGGATACAAGGTGAATAATAAGAATAATAATAATAATGCTTGTTAAGTGCTTACTATGTGCAAAGCACTGTTCTAAGATCTGGGGAGGATACAAGGCGAATGATAATAATAATAATAATAATAATGGTACTTAAGTGCTTACTATGTGCAAAGCACTGTTCTAAGCTCTGGGGAGGATACAAGGTGAATAATAATAATAATAATAATAATAATAATGGTACTTGTTAAGTGCTTACTATGCGCAAAGCACTGTTCTAAGCTCTGGGGAGGATACAAGGTGAATAATAACAATAATAATAATAATAATAATGATACTTGTTAAGTGCTTACTATGTGCAAAGCACTGTTCTAAGATCTGGGGAGGATACAAGGTGAATGATAATAATAATAATAATAATAATAATAATAATGGCACTTGTTAAGTGCTTACTATGTGCAAAGCACTGTTCTAAGCTCTGGGGAAGATACAAGGTGAATAATGATAATAATAATAATAATGATGCTTGTTAAGTGCTTACTATGCGCAAAGCACTGTTCTAAGATCTGGGGAGGATACAAGGCGAATGATAATAATAATAATAATAATAATAATGGTACTTAAGTGCTTACTATGTGCAAAGCACTGTTCTAAGCTCTGGGGAGGATACAAGATGAATAATAATAATAATAATGATAATAATAATAATAATGGTACTTGTTAAGTGCTTACTATGCGCAAAGCACTGTTCTAAGCTCTGGGGAGGATACAAGGTGAATAATAACAATAATAATCATAATAATAATGATACTTGTTAAGTGCTTACTATGTGCAAAGCACTGTTCTAAGATCTGGGGAGGATACAAGGTGAATGATAATAATAATAATAATAATAATAATAATAATAATAATGGTACTTGTTAAGTGCTTACTATGTGCAAAGCACTGTTCTAAGCTCTGGGGAGGATACAAGGTGAATAATAATAATAATAATAATAATAATAATAATGGTACTGGTTAAGTGCTTACTATGTGCAAAGCACTGTTCTAAGATCTGGGGAGGATACAAGGCCAATGATAATGATAATAATAGTAATAATAATAATAATGGTACTTGTTAAGTGCTTACTATGTGCAAAGCACTGTTCTAAGCGCTGGGGAGGATACAAGGTGAATGATAATAATAATAATAATAATAATAGTACTTGTTAAGTGCTTACTATGTGCAAAGCACTGTTCTAAGCTCTGGGGAGGATACAAGGTGAATAATAATAATAATAATGGTACTTGTTAAGTGCTTACTATGTGCAAAGCACTGTTCTAAGCTCTGGGGAGGATACAAGGTGAATAATAATAATAATAATAATAATGATACTTGTTAAGTGCTTGCTATGTGCAAAGCACTGTTCTAAGCTCTGGGGAGGATACAAGGTGAATATTTATTTTATTTTGTTAGTATGTTTGGTTTTGTTCTCTGTCACCCCCTTTTAGAATGTGAGCCCACTGTTGGGTAGGGACTGTCTCTATATGTTGCCAATTTGTACTTCCCAAGTGCTTAGTACAGTGCTCTGCACATAGTAAGCGCTCAATAAATACGATTGATGATGATAATAATAATTTTACTGGGTCAAAGTTGTCAAAAGGTTCCTCCGCTTGTCTGTTGTGTGACCTTGGAAAAGTCACTTCACTTCTCTGGGCCTCAGCTACCTCATCTGTAAAACGGGAATTAAGACTGCGAGCACCATATGGGAGATGGACTGTGTCGAATCCGCTCAGAGTAAGCACTTAACAAATACCAAAAAGACAACAACAAACGAAAGCAAATTCTTCACCGAACAGTAAAAAGCGATTGTTACTTTTCCTTGGGCTGTCCTCGAGACTTTTCATTTCAAAGCCTTCAGAAATCTCCCCTTCCTTTAAGGGCTAGATCACACCTACCTCTCCACATTTATTCCACGAACGCAAAAGCGTTTCTCGGAATTGTTTTTCTGCTTTCATTATGGTTGTACGTATTTATTACTCTATTTATTTATTTTACTTGTACACATCCATCCTATTTATTTTATTTTGTTGGTATGTTTGGTTCTGTTCTCTGCCTCCCCCTTTTAGACTGTGAGCCCACTATCGGGTAGGGACTGTCTCTATATGTTGCCAATTTGTACTTCCCAAGTGCTTAGTACAGTGCTCTGCACATAGTAAGCGCTCAATAAATACGATTGATGATGATAATAATAATTTTACTGGGTCAAAGTTGTCAAAAGGTTCCTCCGCTTGTCTGTTGTGTGACCTTGGACAAGTCACTTCACTTCTCTGGGCCTCAGCTACCTCATCTGTAAAACGGGGATTAAGACTGCGAGCACCATATGGGAGACGGACTGTGTCCAATCCGCTCAGAGTAAGCACTTAACAAATACCAAAAAAAACCAACAAACAAAAACAAATCCTTCACTGAACAGTAAAAAGCAATTGTTACTTTTCCTTGGGCTGTCCTCGAGACTTTTCATTTCAAAGCTTTCAGAAATCTCCCCTTCCTTTAAGGGCTAGATCACACCTACCTCTCCACATTTATTCCACGAACGCAAAGGCGTTTCTCGGAATTGTTTTTCTGCTTTCATTATGGTTGTACGTATTTATTACTCTATTTATTTTACTTGTACACATCCATCCTATTTATTTTATTTTGTTGGTACGGTTGGTTCTGTTCTCTGCCTCCCCCTTTTAGACTGTGAGCCCACTGGTGGGTAGGGACTGTCTCTATGTGTTGCCAATTTGTACTTCCCAAGCGCTTCGTACAGTGCTCTGCACATAGTAAGCGCTCAATAAATATGATTGATGATGATGATTAGTTTCTAAATCCATTGGAAAAGGTGAACTCCACGTCTAGAGAGAGAATTGAACAAAGGGCAGACTTTGCCGGGTGAACCCTGGCTGTTGAACCGGGCTGATAGGACGGTTTTTATAGGTGCGGCCTCCACACTCCAATAGATCGATCCGTCGATCAATCATATTTTTTCAGCGCTTACTGTCCGCGGAACTCTGTACTGAGCGCTCCGGCCACGAGCAGCGTGGCCCAGTGGGAAAGATCCCGGGCTTTGGAGTCAGAGGTATGACCTTGGGCAAGTCACTTAACTTCTCTGGGCCTCAGTTGCCTCATCCATAAAATGGGGATTGACTGTGAGCCCCATGTGGGACAACCTGATTACCTTGTATCTCCCCCAGCGCTTAGAACAGTGCTTGGCACGTAGTAAGTGCTTAACAAATACCATCATTATTATTAGAGAAGTAGCGTGGCTCAGTGGAAAGAACGTGGGCTTGGGAGACAGAGGTCATGGGTTCTAATCCCGCCACCTGTCAGCTGTGTGACTTTGGGCAAGTCACTTAACTTCTCTGGGCCTGTTACCTCATCTGGAAAATGGGAATTAAGACTGTGAGCCCCATGTGGGACAACCTGATTACCTTGTATCTCCCCCAGCCCTTAGAACAGTGCTTGGCACATAGTAAGCGCTTAACAAATACCAAAATTATTATTATTATTATAGAGGTCGTGGGTTCAAATCCCGGCTCCGCCACCTCGTTCACCCGTTCACTCAATCGTACTTACTGAGCGCTCGCTGTGTGCAGAGCACTGTACGAAGCGCTCGGGAAGTACAAGTTGGCGACGGGTAGAGCCGGTCCCTACCCAGCAACGGGCCCGCAGTCACTGGTCAGCTGTGTGACTCTGGGCCGGTCGCTTCCCTTCTCTGGGCCTCGGTGACCTCAGCTGGAAAATGGGGATGAAGGCGGTGAGCCCCCCCGTGGGACGACCTTGAGACTGTTAGAGCGGTGCTTTGCACGTAGTAAGCGCTTAATAAATGCCATCATCATTATTATTATGAGAATGTATCAGTCAGTCGGTCGTATTTGTTGAGCGCCTACTGTGCACAGACCAGTGTACTAAGCACTGGCTTTAAAGCACTCAATCATCTCGCCCCCCTCCTACCTCACCTCCCTGATTTACTACACAACCCAGCTTGCGTATTTTGTATTAATTCTATTAGTATTGTATTAATATTAATTCTAATTCCAGCCTCCCCTCAGTCTCATCCATCTCTCCGCCACCCCCTCGCCCAAGTCCCGTCTCTGGCGGACGATCACTCTCCCCACCTTCAAAACCTTATTAAACGCACGTCTCCTCCGGGAGGCCTTCCCTGACTAAACCCCCATCTCCTCTTCCCTCCCTCCCTTCTGCGTCACCCTTGCAGGTAGATCATCATCATCAATCGTATTTATTGAGCGCTTACTATGTGCAGAGCACTGTACTAAGCGCTTGGGAAGTACAAATTGGCAACATTAGGTAGATCTGCGGCCCGCCCTCGGCCCCACGGCACTTATCTCTAATTTATTTATATTATATTATACCCGTCTCCCACCCAGACTGTAAGCCCTTTGTGGGTGGGGAACGTATGTCCTAACTCCGTCGTATTGGACTCTCCCAAATGTTTAGTTCAGGGCTCTGTACACGGTAAGTGCTCATTAAATACAATCGACTGATTGATCATACTAACCATAAACCCGGTGGGAATTAACGAATTGGGAGGTAGCTAGTTTGAGACACCTCCATGACTGCCTGGCATTTTTAATATAATCAATCAATCAATCAATCGCATTTATTGAGCGCTTACTGCGTGCAGAGCACTGTACGAAGCGCTTGGGAAGTGCAAGTTGAAATTCCTGTAGTACTGTCACGTACACCCATAACGGATGCTTTACAGTCTCAGTACTCGTTGTTATTTTACCTTCTTAAATACGGTCAAGTTGCAAAAACATGAAGAAGCGCAAAGCGGAAGAGACTGGGAAATAGGGTAATTATGTATATATCTGTTTTTATTTATTTACTTATTTACTTATTTATTTATTTACTTATTTATTTATTTACTTATTTACTTATTTATTCATTCATTCATTTATTCATTCATCTATTTATCCATTCATTCATTCATTCATTTATTCATTCATCTATTTATCCATTCATTCATTCATTCATTTATTCATTCATCTATTTATCCATTCATCTATTTATCCATTTATCTATCCATTTATTTATTTATTTATTTATTTATTTATTTATTTGTATTGATGTTTTTTTGTCTCCCCCTCTGGCCTGTGAGCTCGTTATGGGCAGGAATGTCTGTTTACTGTCATATCGTGCTCTCCCAAGCGCTCAGTACAGCGCTTTGCACACAGTGAGCACTCAATAGATATGACTGAATAAACGAAGTTCCAAACCCTAATAATTGCGGTATTGGGTAAACGTATTTGGTAAATAAACACCGCACTTGTCAAGTGCTGTATTAAGCACTGGGGTCTTGTCTTATGCTCTCGAATCGGACTCCGTGGACCCATCTCTCCCGGAACGACCCCACCTCCATCTGCCATCGTTCTGGTTCTTTTAGACCGTGAGCCCACTGTTGGGTAGGGACCGTCTCTATATGTTGCCAACTTGTACTTCCCAAGCGCTTAGTACAGTGCTCTGCACATAGTAAGCGCTCAATAAATACGATTGATGATGATATCGTGCTCTCCCAAGCGCTCAGTACAGCGCTTTGCACACAGTGAGCACTCAATAGATATGACTGAATAAACGAAGTTCCAAACCCTAATAATTGCGGTATTGGGTAAACATATTTGGTAAATAAACACCGCACTTGTTAAGTGCTGTATTAAGCACTGGGGTCTTGTCTTATGCTCTCGAATCGGACTCCGTGGACCCATCTCTCCCGGAACGACCCCACCTCCATCTGCCATCGTTCTGGTTCTTTTGGACCGTGAGCCCACTGTTGGGTAGGGACCGTCGCTATATGTTGCCAACTTGTACTTCCCAAGCGCTTAGTACAGTGCTCTGCACATAGTAAGCGCTCAATAAATACGATTGATGATGATGATGATGATGATATCGTGCTCTCCCAAGCGCTCAGTACAGCGCTTTGCACACAGTGAGCACTCAATAGATATGACTGAATAAACGAAGTTCCAAACCCTAATAATTGCGGTATTGGGTAAACGTATTTGGTAAATAAACACCGCACTTGTCAAGTGCTGTATTAAGCACTGGGGTCTTGTCTTATGCTCTCGAATCGGACTCCGTGGACCCATCTCTCCCAGAACGACCCCACCTCCATCTGCCATCGTTCTGGTTCTTTTAGACCGTGAGCCCACTGTTGGGTAGGGACCGTCTCTATATGTTGCCAACTTGTACTTCCCAAGCGCTTAGTACAGTGCTCTGCACATAGTAAGCGCTCAATAAATACGATTGATGATGATATCGTGCTCTCCCAAGCGCTCAGTACAGCGCTTTGCACACAGTGAGCACTCAATAGATATGACTGAATAAACGAAGTTCCAAACCCTAATAATTGCGGTATTGGGTAAACATATTTGGTAAATAAACACCGCACTTGTTAAGTGCTGTATTAAGCACTGGGGTCTTGTCTTATGCTCTCGAATCGGACTCCGTGGACCCATCTCTCCCGGAACGACCCCACCTCCATCTGCCATCGTTCTGGTTCTTTTGGACCGTGAGCCCACTGTTGGGTAGGGACCGTCGCTATATGTTGCCAACTTGTACTTCCCAAGCGCTTAGTACAGTGCTCTGCACATAGTAAGCGCTCAATAAATACGATTGATGATGATATCGTGCTCTCCCAAGCGCTCAGTACAGCGCTTTGCACACAGTAAGCACTCAATAGATATGACTGAATAAACGAAGTTCCAAACCCTAATAATTGCGGTATTGGGTAAACATATTTGGTAAATAAACACCGCACTTGTTAAGTGCTGTATTAAGCACTGGGGTCTTGTCTTGTCTTACGCTCTCGAATCGGACTCCGTGGACCCATCTCTCCCAGAACGACCCCACCTCCATCCGCCATCGTTCTGGTTCTTTTAGACCGTGAGCCCACTGTTGGGTAGAGACCGTCACTATATGTTGCCAACTTGTACTTCCCAAGCGCTTAGTACGGTGCTCTGCACACTGAAAGTGCTCAATAAATATGATTGATTGATTGGTAGTGGATCCAGAGGGTTTTCTTGGTCAAAATCCAGAAGCGGTTTACCATGGCCGCCTTCCATGCGGCCAAACTTGAGTTTCCACCCTCGACTCTCTCCCGTGCTGTTGCTGCCCAGCGCGGGTGAGTTCTGACTTTGACTGGAAGAGGACTGGAAACTCTCCAGGTGCTATCCTCAACGGGGTGAGTATAAAATAATCAGGTTGGACCCAATCCATGTCCCACCTGGGGCTCGCAGTCATCATCATCATCATCATCAATCGTATTTATTGAGCGCTTACTGTGTGCAGAGCACCGTAGTAAGCGCTTGGGAAGTCCAAGTTGGCAACCTATAGAGACGGTCCCTACCCACCAGTGGGCTCACAGTCTAGAAGGGGGAGGCGGAGAACAAAACCGAACATATTAACAAAATAAAATAGAATAGATATGTACAAGTAAAATAAATAGAGTAATAAATACGTACAAGCATATATACAGGTGCTGTGGGGAAGGGAAGGAGGTAAAGCGGGTGGGATGGAGGGGGGAGAGGAAGGAAGGGGCTCAGTCTGGGAAGGCTTCCTGGAGGAGGTGAGCTCCTATGAAGTAATGCGGGACGTCCTGAGAAGGGTGTGTCCGTGGAGCATCCACGGGTCCGAAAAACTTTACGGCATATGGAGGATATGAGGCACAGAGGAGCCAAGTGACTTGCCCAAGCCGAAGACAAGCGACGGAGCCACGATTAGAACCCAGGACCTTCTGACTTCCCAGGCTCGCCGGGCTGCTTCTCGTTCCAAGTGTTGCTCCGAGCCTCGGGGTGGATGCAAGTTGATCCGGCCTCACACGGGGCTCGCGGTCTGAGCAGGAAGCAGGATAGATAGTGAGCCCCCGTTTTGAGAGGAGGGAACTGAGGCAGAGAGAAATGACATGACGGGCCCAAGGTCACATGGCTCCCCCTTCTAGACTGTGAGCCCGCTGTTGGGTAGGGACTGTCTCTATGGGTTGCCGACTTGTACTTCCCAAGCGCTTAGTACAGTGCTCTGCACACAGTAAGCGCTCAATAAATATGATTGATTGATTGATTGATTGATTGATGGCAGGTTTGTGGCGGTACAGGGATTAGAGCTCCCAGGCCCACCGCTAGACCACACTGCTTCTTGGTTCACATTACCCTTAATGATGGCATTTATTAAGTGCTTACTACGTGCAAGGCATCATCATCATCAATCGTATTTATTGAGCGCTTACTATGTGCAGAGCACTGTACTAAGCGCTTGGGAAGTACAAATTGGCAACATATAGAGACAGTCCCTACCCAACAGTGGGCTCACAGTCTAAAAGTCACCGTTCTAAGCACTGGGGAGGTTACAAGGTGATCGGGTTGTCCCACATGGGGCTCGCAGTCTTAACCCCCATTTTACGGATGAGGTAGCTGAGGCACAGTGACTTGCCCAAGTCACACAGCTGACAATTGGCGGAGCCTGGATTTGAACCCATGACCTCTGACTCCAAAGCCCGGGCTCTTTCCACTGAGCCACGCTGCTTCCCATATACGCGCAACCGTTTCTTCCTACAGTGGATCTACTTGGACCGATTTGCGCGTCACGTTATTTTGTGGGAAAACTCCCAATTCTTCCGTAGTGTTACGTCTACGTTGAGGAACCAAAACACATGTTGTAAGGACACTGAGAAAATGGTCTTATCGGTTCCGGCTAAGTGGCGTTATTATTGTTTTTGATAGACAACTGGGGCTCGTGCAGATGATATTTTAAAAAGGGCAAAACCAAACGAAAACAGGAAGACCTCAACCCACCCACTAGGTTTGCCGTGACTTTTAATCATTTTGGTAGGTGTGATCAAGTCCCTCCCCAAAATACTACTACTACTACTACTACTAATAATAATAATAATAGTAATAACAACAATAATAATAGTATTTATTAAGCGCTTACTATGTGCCATGCACTGTTCTAAGCACTGGGGTAGACACAAGGTAATCAGGTTGTCCCACGGGGGGGCTCATAGTATTAATCCCCATTTTCCAGATGAGGGAACTGAGGCCCAGAGAAGTTAAGTGACTTGCCCAAAGTCACACAGCTGACAAGTGGCAGAGCCCGGATTAGAACCCATGACCTCTGACTCCCAAGTCCGGGCATCGCTCCCACCCCCTCCCTCTGCCCTACCTCCTTCCCCTCTCCATATCACATGTACATATTTATTACTCTATTTTATTAACGATGTGTATATAGCTATAATTCTATTTATCTGTTCTGATGGTATTGACACCCGTCTACTTGATTTGTTTCCCCTTCTACACTGTGAACCTGCTGTTGGGTAGGGACTGTCTCTAGATGTTGCCGATTTGTAATAATAATAATAATAATGACATTTATTAAGCACTTACTACATGTAAAGCACTGTTCTAAGCTCTGGGAAGGTTACAAGGAGGTCAGGTTGTCCCATGGGAGGCTCACAATCTTAATCCCCATTTTACAGATGAGGTAACTGAGGCCCAGAGAAGGGAAGTGACTTGCCCAAAGTCACACAGCAGACAAGTGGCAGAGCCGGGATTAGAACCCATGACCTCTGACTCCCAAGCCCGGGCATCAGTCCCACCCCCTCCCTCTGCCCTACCTCCTTCCCCTCTCCATATCACGTGTGTATATTTGTACATATTTATTACTCTATTGATTTTATTAACAATGTGTATATAGCTATAATTCTATTTATCTATTCTGATGGTATTGACACCCATCTACTTGTTTTATTTCCCCTTCTACACTGTGAGCCTGCTGTTGGGTAGGGACTGTCTCTAGATGTTGCCGATTTGTAATAATAATAATAATAATAATAATAATAATAATAATAATGGCATTTATTAAGCGCTTACTATGTGCAAAGCACTGTTCTAATAATAATAATAATGGCATTTATTAAGTGCTTACTATGTTCAAAGCACTGTTCTAAGCGCTGGGGAGGTTACAAGGTGGTCAGGTTGTCCCATGGGAGGCTCACAGTCTTAATCCCCATTTTCCAGATGAGGTAACTGAGGCCCAGAGAAGTGAAGTGACTTGCCCAAAGTCACACAGCTGACAATTGACAGAGTTGGGATTCGAACCCATGAACTCTGACTCCAAAGCCCGTGCTCTTTCCACTGGGCCACGCTGCTTCGCTTAGTACAGTGCTCTGCACACAGTAAGCGCTCAATAAATACGATTGAATGAATGAATGAATGAAAGTCTTCACAGCAAAAGTCAAAACAACCAGATGAACTTAGTCCAATGCTTTGCATGCAAATAAGCACTCGGTAAATATCACTGATTGATTGATTGCTTATAAAAATGTGCCGATTCTCATTAAATTATTTATGTATTTATTTTACTTGTACATATTTATTCTATTTATTTTATTTGGTTAATATGTTTGGTTTTGTTGTCCGTCTCCCCCTTCTAGACTGTGAGCCCGCTGTTGTGTAGGGACCGTCTCTAGATGTTGCCAACTTGGACTTCCCAAGCGCTTAGTACAGTGCTCTGCACACAGTAAGCGCTCAATAAATACGATTGAATGAATGAATGAATGAATGAAAGTCTTCACAGCAAAAGTCAAAACAACCAGATGAACTTAGTCCAATGCTCTGCATGCAAATAAGCACTCGGTAAATATCATTGATTGATTGATTGCTTATAAAAATGTGCTGATCCTCATTAAATTTTTTATGTGTTTATTTTACTTGTACATATCTATTCTATTTATTTTATTTTGTTAATATGCTTGGTTTTGTTCTCTGTCTCCCCCTTCTAGACTGTGAGCCCACTGTTGGGTAGGGACTGTCTCTATATGTTGCCAACTTGGACTTCCCAAGCGCTTAGTACAGTGCTCTGCACACAGTAAGCGCTCAATAAATACGATTGAATGAATGAATGAAAGTCTTCACAGCAAAAGTCAAAACAACCAGATGAACTTAGTCCAATGCTCTGCATGCAAATAAGCACTCGGTAAATATCATTGATTGATTGATTGATTGCTTATAAAAATGTGCTGATCCTCATTAAATTATTTATGTATTTATTTTACTTGTACATATCTATTCTATTTCTTTTATTTTGTTAATATGTTTGGTTTTGTTGTCTGTCTCCCCCTTCTAGACTGTGAGCCCGCCATTGGGTAGGGACCGTCTCTAGATGTTGCCAACTTGGACTTCCCAAGCGCTTAGTACAGTGCTCTGCACACAGTAAGCGCTCAATAAATCCAACTTGTACTTCCCAAGCACTTAGTGCAGTGCTCTGCACACAGTAAGCGCTCAATAAATACGATTGACTGATTGATTGATTAATAAATACGATTGATTGATTAAATAGAATCCAATAAATGAAGGATAATTTTATCACCTATATAGATAGCTCCCTCTGGTGGCTTTTTTAAAGCACTAGAACACCGAATTTTTACTGAATATTCTTATTTTAGAAGGTTACATGCCCAGGCAGAGTCAAGAAGCGGTAATAAAAATAAAAACTGCTCCACCAGGAGCAAATACAGAATATGAGATGTTAAAGGATTTGCATCATCATCACCATCATCATCAATCGTATTTATTGAGCGCTTACTATGTGCAGGGCACTGTACTAAGCGCTTGGGAAGTACAAATTGGCAACATTTGCACGTATGCTTTACCTAGCAACAATCCAGAGCCTCTTTGGTATTTATCTATTTTGATGGCATTGACACCTGTCTACTTGTTTTGTTTTGTTTTCTGTCTTTCCCTTCTAGTCCGTGAGCCCGTTGTGCGGTGGGGACCGTCTCTATCTGTTGCCTAACTGCACTTTCCAAGCGCTTAGTACAACGCTCTGCACACAGTAAGTGCTCAATAAATACGACAGTGAATATTTTTATGTGTAAGTGGTCACTGGGCAATTGACCGTCTCTATATGTTGCCAACTTGTACTTCCCAAGCGCTGAGTACAGTGCTCTGCACACAGTAAGTGCTCAATAAATGAATGAATTGACTGGAAATCAAATACAGATCAATCAATCCATCGCATTTATTGGATGTTTACTGTGCACAGGGCACTGTACTGAGTGTTTGAGAGAGTATAATATAACAATAATCAGATACATTCCCTGCCCACAATGATCTTGCAGTCTAGAGGACTGGGTTACAGCGCTGCATTTTCCTGAAAGGATGGCAGGCCCTCTTGAAATGTGGCACCCATCTCCACGAAATTGGACATACACTGGGGAAGCAGCGGGGCTCAGTGGAAAGAGCTTGGAGTCAGAGGTCAGGGGTTCAAATCCCGGCTCCGCCAACTGTCAGCTGTGTGACTTTGGGCAACTCACTTCACTTCAAGGCCCTGCTGAGAGCTCACCTCCTCCAGGAGGCCTTCCCAGACTGAGCCCCTTCCTTCCTCTCCCCCTCGTCCCCCTCTCCATCCCCCCATCTTACCTCCTTCCCTTCCCCACAGCACCTGTATATATGTATATATGGTTGTACATATTTATTACTCTATTTATTTTTATTTATTTATTTATTTTACTTGTACATTTCTATCCTATTTATTTTATTTTGTTGGTATGTTTGGTTCTGTTCTCTGTCTCCCCCTTTTAGACTGTGAGCCCACTGTTGGGTAGGGACTGTCTCTATGTGTTGCCAATTTGTACTTCCCAAGCGCTTAGTACAGTGCTCTGCACATAGTAAGCGCTCAATAAATACGATTGATTGATTGATTGATTCTCTGTGCCTCAGTGACTTCATCTGTAAAATGGGGATTAAGACTGAGAGCCCCCCGTGGGACAACCTGATCATCTTGTAACCTCCCCAGCGCTTAGAAAAGTGCTTTGCACGTAGTAAGTGCTTAATAAATGCCATCATTATTATTCCCTGTGCCTCAGTTACCTCATCTGTAAAATGGGGATTAAGACTGAGAGCCCCCCATGGGACAACCTGATCACCTTGTAACCTCCCCAGCACTTAGAACAGTGTTTTGCACGTAGTAAGCGCTTAATAAATGCCATCATTATTATTCTCTGTGCCTCAGTTACCTCATCTGTAAAATGGGGATTAAGACTGAGAGCCCCCCGTGGGACAACCTGATCACCTTGTAACCTCCCCAGCGCTTAGAACAGTGCTTTGCATGTAATAAGTGCTTAATAAATGTCATCATTATTATACACGTTTCCCGGTTGTATCTTTGCTTGCGCTTAGAACAGTGCTGTGCACATAGTAAGCGCTTAACAAATGCCATCTTTATTATTATTATTATTATAGCACTGAGAACAGTGCTGTGCACATAGTAAGCACTTAATAAATGTCATCATTATTATACACGTTTCCCGGTTGTATCTTTGCGAGCGCTTAGAACAGTGCCGCGCACATAGTAAGCGCTTAACAAATGCCATCTTTATTATTATTATTATTCTTATAGCGCTGAGAACAGTGCTGTGCACATAGTAAGCACTTAATAAATGTCATCATTACTATACACGTTTCCCGGTTGTATCTTTGCGAGCGCTTAGAACAGTGCTGCGCCCATAGTAAGCGCTTACCAAATTCCATCTTTATTATTATTATTATTATAGCGCTGAGAACAGTGCTGTGCACATAGTAAGCGCTTAACAAATGCCATCATTATTATACACGTTTCCCGGTTGTATCTTTGCGAGCGCTTAGAACAGTGCTGCGTACATAGTAAGCGCTTAACAAATGCCATCTTTATTATTATTATTATTATAGCGCTGAGAACAGTGCTGTGCACATAGTAAGCACTTAACAAATGCCATCATTATTATACACATTTCCCGGTTGTATCTTTGCGAGCGCTTAGAACAGTGCTGCGCACATAGTAAGCGCTTAACAAATGCCATCTTTATTATTATTATTATTATAGCGCTGAGAACAGTGCTGTGCACATAATAAGCACTTAATAAATGTCATCATTATTATACACATTTCCCGGTTGTATCTTTGCGAGCACTTAGAACAGTGCTGCGCACATAGTAAGCGCTTAACAAATGCCATCTTTATTATTATTATTATTATTGTAGTGCTGAGAACAGTGCTGTGCACATAGTAAGCACTTAATAAATGTCATCATTACTATACACGTTTCCCGGTTGTATCTTTGCGAGCACTTAGAACAGTGCTGCGCACATAGTAAGCGCTTAACAAATGCCATCTTTATTATTATTATTATTATTGTAGCGCTGAGAACAGTGCTGTGCACATAGTAAGCACTTAACAAATGTCATCATTATTATACACGTTTCCCGGTTGTATCTTTGCTTGCGCTTAGAACAGTGCTGTGCACATAGTAAGCGCTTAACAAATGCAATCTTTATTATTATTATAGCGCTGAGAACAGTGCTGTGCACATAGTAAGCACTTAACAAATGTCATCATTATTATACACGTTTCCCGGTTGTATCTTTGCTTGCGCTTAGAACAGTGCTGTGCACATAGTAAGCGCTTAACAAATGCAATCTTTATTATTATTATAGCGCTGAGAACAGTGCTGTGCACATAGTAAGCACTTAACAAATGTCATCATTATTATACACGTTTCCCGGTTGTATCTTTGCTAGCGCTTAGAACAGTGCTGTGCACATGGTAAGCGCTTAACAAATACCATCTTTATTATTATTATTATTATAGCGCTGAGAACAGTGCTGTGCACATAGTAAGCACTTAACAAATGTCATCATTATTATACACGTTTCCCGGTTGTATCTTTGCTAGCGCTTAGAACAGTGCTGCGCACATAGTAAGCGCTTAACAAATACCATCTTTATTATTATTATTATTATAGCGCTGAGAACAGTGCTGTGCACATAGTAAGCACTTAACAAATGCCATCGTTATTATACACGTTTCCCGGTTGTATCTTTGCGAGCGCTTAGAACAGTGCTGCGCACATAGTAAGCGCTTAACAAATGCCATCTTTATTATTATTATTATTATAGCGCTGAGAACAGTGCTGTGCACATAGTAAGCACTTAACAAATGCCATCTTTATTATTATTTATTACGCCGCCTCCTAGTTTTTGCATGGCACAGTTGTGGTGTCTTATCGATACTAGCGTAACGTCAATCAATCAAAGGCATTTATGGAACCCTTATTGTGTGCCGAGCACTGTACCAAGGGCTTGGGAAAGTACAAAAAACAGCTGATACATGTGATCCTTGCCCACAAAGAGCTTACAGTCTACAGGGTGAGGCAGGCATTAAAGTAAATTACCGAAAGGGGAAATAGTAAAGTACAAGGATGTGGATAAAAGTGCTGTGGAGCTGGTGCTGAAGGAATCTGATTGAAGGAACGAACGGGTATATAAACTGGGTATTTATAAACTGGGTATTTAGACTGTGAGCCCACTATTGGGTAGGGACTGTCTCTATATCTTGCCAACTTGTATTTCCCAAGCGCTTAGTACAGTGCTCTACACACAGTAAGCTGAGTGCTTAATACGACTGATAATGATAATGATAATGATAATAAATACGATTGATGATGATGATAAACAAGTGCGTTGTCAGCACGGGCGGGAAGGGTTTGATGTTCTTTTTCCTCAGGTGACCTGTAGAAAACAAAATGGACCAGCCACATGCTAGATCTTGAAGGAGAAACTCCTACAGTTTGTGTTTTACCTAGCTATGGGGTCGAATTTCCCCTTCCGGGTCCTGGGAGAATTTAATTCTGAAAGGGTTTAGCCAAAGAATGGATGTCTTGAGAACCCATAATGAGCTCTAGCCCCTTGTATCCCTATTCCGCTAAATTATTCATCTTCCTTTTTGGTGTTTACTCCCTTCAAATATTTGTAGATAGTTATCCTGCCCCCTTTAGCTATCATTTAGTCAAGCTACACATATTTGCAGTAGTATTGTGAAGTTTTGACGGGGGGTTTGTCTTCACTCGTTCCCCTACCTCCATAGCCTCGACTATTATTATTGTTGCTACTCATTGAATTCTCTCCACATCTTCCGGTATTATGATATTCTGAGCAGAAAACATCACCCTGCAGGGAAGTTTTGGCCAACTGCACAGATTTCTCTGTTGCTGAGGAGCAGTACGGCCTCGGGGAAATCAATCAATCAATCATATTTACTGAGCGCTTACTGTGTGCAGAGCACTGGACTAAGCGCTTGGGAAGTCCAAGTTGGCAACATAGAGAGACAGTCCCTACCCAACAGTGGGCTCACAGTCTAAAAGGGGGAGACAGAGAACAAAACCAAACATACTAACCGAATAAAATAAATAGAATAGATATGTACAAGTAAAATAAATAAATGGAGTAATAAATACGTACAAACATATATACATATATACAGGTGTTGTGGGGAAGGGAAGGAGGTAAGGGGGGGATGGAGAGGGGGATGAGGGGGAGAGGAAGGAAGGGGTTCAGTCTGGGAAGGCCTCCTGGAGGAGGTGAACTCTCAGTAGGGCCTTGAAGGGAAAGAGCACAGGCATGGGAGTCAGAGGACCTGGGTTCTAATCCCGCCTCCGCCACTTGCCTGCTGGTTGACCTTGGGTGAGTCACTTAACTTCTCAACGCCTCAGTTCCCTCAGCTGCCTCAGGGGAAGCAGCGTAGCTCAGTGGAAAGAGCCCGGGCTTTGGAGTTAGAGGTCAGGGGTTCAAATCCCGGCTCTGCCAATTGTCAGCTGTGCGACTTTGGGCAAGTCACTTCACTTCTCTGTGCCTCAGTTCCCTCATCTGTAAAACGGGGATTAAGACTGTGAGCCCCCGTGGGACAACCTGATCACCTTGTAACCTCCCCAGTGCTTAGAACAGTTCTTTGCACATAGTAAGCGCTTAATAAATGCCATTATTATTATTATTATTCCCTCATATGAAAAGTGGGGAATACAACACCTGTTCTCCCTCCTATTTAGACTGCGAGCTTCATGATTATCTTGTAGCTACCCCAGTGCTTAGCACGGTGCTTGGCACATAGCAAGCGCTTAACAAATACCATTATTATTATTATTCACTCCTCCAATGCCAGCCTACTCACTGTACCTTCATCTCATCTATCCCTCCTCCTTCAGATCTGACAATCCCTCTCTCCCCACCTTCAAAGCCTCATTAGAGGCACGTCTCCTCCAAGCAGCCTTCCCTGACTAAGCCCTCATTTCCTCTTCTCCCACACTCTTCTGTGTTGCCCCGATTTGCTCTCTTTTTTCACCCCTCCCTCAGCATTCCCGTCCATATGCATAATTCGTTTATTTCTATTCTGTCTTCCCCTCTAAATTCGAAGTTCATCCTGGTCAGGGACCGTGTCTACCAACTCTGTTGTTATATCGGAGTCTCCCAAGCGCTTAGTACAGTGCTCTGCACATAGTAAGTGCTCAACTGATTATTACTAGTAGCAACTCCCTGCTTCATAATGCTTTCACAGTGACCATGTCATTTAGTTTGTCTTCCCTTGGCTTTCTCAAAGGTTTCTGGCGTATCTCCTCCCCAGGAGAGACTTCGGATACTAAAGGGATGGCCGTGAGATGACTACTTCATGGACACCTGATTGGATTGTGGAGAAAGTAGAGATCTCGGAGAGGGTCAGCAGCACTAAAAGTTCTGACCTGAAATTGTTAAACTAAATGAAGGGAGGTTAGGCTCATAGCAAAACTGATCAGCGCTTAGAACAGTGCTTTGCACATAATAAGCGCTTAACAAATGCTATTATTATTATTATTATTATCCGATGAGAAATTATGCAGAACTCTCAATCGCTTTGACTCTTTCCACTGGGTTTTGGTGTTCCCAATACAATTCTGGCCCCTCGACTTTGTGGGTCCGGGGACACGCATTTTAGGAATTGGCCTTCCGAGAATTCAGAAGATTAAGGGGCTGTTAAATGTATATTTTTTTAAATCCACCTTGCTTTTCCATGGAAACCTCGCCGAGGAATTCAGCTGCATGAGCAGAGACCCTAAAGACCTATTTTCAGCCTGAGAAGACAGATTTTCGCCGGTTCTGTTGAACATGCAATTCTCATGCAAGTCTTTCTGTAATTATCCTGTTCGGTTATAATACAGTTTCTGGAACAATAGGACTTTTATTGTATTGCCGTATCTATTATAATAGATGTTTTATTACAGAAAATTATGGTAGAGTCACTATTATTATACAAGAGTTTTTATTTCAAATGACTTGTAGAATGGAAATTCTTTCTCCCCAATGGGTCTCATTTTAATGTTGCTCTGGTGTTTCTTCGGGAATAGCTTTAAATGGTGGAGGATTCTATTATAAAATCAGAATGTTTTCTTTCATTCGGGCTTATGCTATTTCTGCTAAGAATGCGACTCATAATTTTTATGCAGTGTCACTTAACTTAGGGTACACATCCCTGGAAACTCTTCTGTGGGATTCTTCACACTAATGAATGAATGAGTTACATTTTTGGAAAGTATTTCTCTTGAAAATAATTCCAAGCTAGGGGAAAAAAAATCAAACCCGTTGGAATTTTTTCTAGCAAATAAATATTTCTTATCTCTCTCCTTTTTTTTTAATGGTATTTGTTAAGCGCTTACCTTCACCCTTCGGTTTCTCGGTCTTGTCAAAGGAATTTTTGGTCGCTCTGAGGAAGATCAGTTTAGTTGTTTTTCATTTTGTTTTTACGGTATTTGTTACGAGCTTTTCAGTGTGCCATGCACTGTACTGAGCGCTGGGGTAGAGCTGATCAGGTTGGACACAGCCCACGTCCCACACTGGGCTCGCAGTCTTAATCCCCGTTTTACAGATGAGGTAAGTGAGGCCCAGAGAAGTGAAGTGACTTGCCCAAAGTCACACAGCTGACAATTGGCGGAGCTGAGATTAGAATCCAGGCCCTCCTGACACCCAAACCTAAGCCCTACCTACTAGGCCAAACCATTCTAACTCTTCTTAATAACTGTGTACTCGGTCCCGAATGGCAGAGTGGCCTACACTCTGAATTATTGAATTATTGTGTTATTTTGATGAAATGACTACATTTCCTGGTCCTTTGATTTGCACCTTTCACTCTAATTAGTTCACGCTACGTGAACTTGAAGTGATCATCTTGGGAAGGGACGATGTATTGTCCTTACCGCTCAGTACAGTGCTCCACACACGGTAAGCGCTCAGTAAAGTCCGCCCGTGTTGAAGACGCAGAATCTCCAAGCCGGCGTTTAGCACTCCAGAGCAGAAACGTTAACGGAATCAGCATTAAACAGTAGATGTCTCCCTCATCCCTTCGATGAAACTCAATAAATACGCTGCAAGCTAACCCCCTGCTTTACACGGGCTACAAATCCAGGCCGCGAAGGGGTCGAAAAACGTATTCATTTGATTTTATGGCCCCAACTCTGCGACCGCGGGCACTTGGGGCAGAGAGAATAATCAACTCCACGGAAGAGATTTTCTTCCGAGATCAGCGGTTCCACGCTTTAGGCCTGGTCGTTCCCCCGCCAGCAGGTTTGGAGAGGGTGATCTGTGAGAGCCAAGCGATCTCTTTCAAGTCGGCGTCTCAGAATAAATCCAGAAACCTAAAGGATTACGCTACCCAGACAATAAGAGGAAAAGCTGCTTCATATAACGCCCACCGACGATAGCGCCGCGGCGGAGCTAGAACGGCCAGATACGAAAGGGGATTTAAATGAAGTGAGCGATATTTGTGAACCTCCACGGGTTCACGTGTCGCGAATTCGGCAGCGCTTGTGTTTATATATCTTGTTGCTCCACCCCTAAAACAAAGGCCCCAAACCCCATATGTACGGAAGTGGGAAGCGCGCAGGCATTCGGCTAATCGTACCGCGTGCGAAATGAGAAAGACAAAGGGAACTAGGAATGCCTATGTGAACGTCGGGGAAATAATTAAGCACGAAGGAAATATTGTATGCGGACTTGGAATCAATGTAAAGCTACCCCCCGAACAATGGGCCTTGTTTTAATTGGGCCTTCTCGTTAAGTTTCCCGGAGAAATCTGCATGCCATTTAAACAAAGTAAATGAATTATTGCAGCGTATTGGTTTTATTTACCTAAAATAAAGGGTTTGTTTCCGTTATTATCGAGATAACTGTACCCCAGCCAAGACGCACAGTGGGCAAAAGGAATAGTTTCTTTCTCTCTCAAAATCCCAGTTTCAGTTCTGCTGTGTAGGATAGCTTAGTCCCATGGAATTTATGAGTTGGCAAAGTCAAGACTCATCTCCATTTACCCTCGTTTAGGGGGCAAACAACCTGAAACTTCGGTACGTTCCCTTCCCCGCTTTTCCTTTGTTACTTTATCTTTTCATTCCATGCAAAACTAGTCTCCAGACCCCCGGGAGCGTCCGGGAGATCCACGGCCTAGCGGATGGAGACCGGGCCTGGGAATCAGAAGGATCTGGGTTCAAGTCCCGGCTCCACCCCTCGTCTGCTACGTGACCTTGGGCGAGTCGCTTCACTTCTCCGGGCCTCAGTTCCCTCATCTGCCAAACGCGGATGAAGACCGTGAGCCCCACGTGGGACGGGGACTGTGTCCCACGTGGGACGGGGATGATTTGCTTCATCATCATCAATCGTATTTATTGAACGCTTACTACGTGCAGAGCACTGTACTAAGCGATTGGGAAGTACAAATTGGCAACATATAGAGACAGTCCCTACCCAACAGTGGGCTCACAGTCTAAAAGACTGCTGGGATCCACTCCAGGGCTCAGTCCAGTGCCTGGCACATAGTGAGCGCTTAACAAATACTACAATTATCATTATTATCAGCTCTGGCACCGGGAGAGACCGGCACCTATGGGAAGGGGACTGGAATCTTTTAAACATCCAGAAAGGGTCTTGACGGCGTTGTCTGCCACAAGGCCGGACTTCCCGGTGCCACTGGTAATCATCATCATCATCATCATCAATCGTATTTATTGAGCGCTTACTATGTGCAGAGCACTGTACTAAGCGCTTGGGAAGTACAAATTGGCAACATATAGAGACAGTCCCTACCCAACAGTGGGCTCACAGTCTAAAAGGGGGAGACAGACAACAAAACCAAACATACTAACAAAATAAAATAAATAGAATAGATATGTACAAGTAGAATAAATAAATAAATAGAGTAATAAATATGTACAAACATATATACATATATACAGGTGCTGTGGGGAAGGGAAGGAGGTAAGATGGGGGGGATGGAGAGGGGGACGAGGGGGAGAGGAAGGAAGGGGCTCAGTCTGGGAAGGCCTCCTGGAGGAGGTGAGCTCTCAGCAGAGCGCTCACCACGTGCCCGGCGCTGCTCTAAGCGCTGGGGTAAGTACAAGCGAATCGGGTCGGACACAGTCCCTGTCCAACACCGTCTTCACCCCCAGCGTACGGATGAGGGAACTGAGGCCCAGAGAAGTGAAGTGGCTTGCCCGAGGTCACACAGCGGATTAGTAGCGGAGCCGGGATCAGAACCCAGGACTTTCTGACCGCCAGGCTCCTGCTCTATCCAGCAGGCCAGAGATCTAGAACCGGGAGATCTTGGGAACAGGAAGGCGGTGGTTCCAACCCCCCCTTTTCCCCATCTCCCAGGGCCTCAAACCTCCTGAGTGACGGATGCTGGGAGAAGTGACAGATGGCCAATTTTCATCACCTGGTCCGGCCAGAGAGCTCACGGATGAACTCAGCAAGGAGGTGGGTTGGTCATCAGAAGCTCCCGCTCGTAAATCGGGGTTTAGGAAGCAGCAAGGCCTAGCAGAAAGAGCTCGGCCCCGAGAGTCAGGGGATCTGGGTTCTAATCCCGGCTCTGTCGCTCGTCAGCCGGGTGCCCTTGGGTAAGTCCCTTCGCTCTTCTGGACCTCAGGTTCCTCATCTGTAAAGTGAGGATTACGACTGTGAACGCCAAGTGGGACTCTATTTATTTATTTTACTTGTACATATCTATTCGATTTATTTTATTTTGTTAGTATGTTTGGTTTTGTTCTCTGTCTCCCCCTTTTAGACTGTGAGCCCACTGTTGGGTAGGGACTGTCTCTATATGTTGCCAATTTGTACTTCCCAAGCGCTTAGTACAGTGCTCTGCACATAGTAAGCGCTCAATAAATACGATTGATGATGATGAGAGGGATAGTGTCTGTTCTGTTATTTACTGTAATAAGAATAATAACGATGATGATATTTGTTAAGCGCTTACTATGTTCTAAGTGCTGGGGGGATACAAGGTAATCAGGTTGTCCCACGTGGAGCTCACGGTCTTAATCCCCATTTTACAGATGAGGTAAGTGAGGCCCAGAGAAGTCAAGTGACTTGCCCAAAGTCACCCAGCTGACCAGTGGTGGAGTAGAGATTAGAACCCATGACCTCTGACTCCCAAGCCCACGCTCTTGCCACTGAGCCACGCTGCTTCTCCTGCTGTATCGCTCGCAGTGCTTGGCACGTAGCAAGAGCTCAACAAACATTATCATCGTCGTTACCAAGCGGAACTTAATCCTGCCTAATTAATCGGTACTTAATTCCTTCGGGAGAACATAAGAAAGGAGCCATAAAGGAATGGGGGAGACGCGAGTCTCTTGGTTAAGTCAACTTGATAAGCTCAAGATCCAGAATATTTTCGGGCCCAACCTGTTCTGCTCCTGCAACCCCTAACACAGGCTGCCGACTCAGCCCAACGGAAAGGGGTAGGGTGCGTTATATAACCTGTTTGACCCCCATCTGAAATCCTCTAATGAGGAGCTTCAAGCGGTAAAGAATTTCTAAGCGACGAGAGGAGCACTAAGGGAGGAGATCAATCAATCAATCAATCGTATCTATTAAGCGCTTCCTGTGTGCACAGCACTGTACTAAGCACTTGGGAAGTACAAGTTGGCAACACATAGAGACAGTCCCTACCCAGCAGTGGGCTCACAGTCTAGAAGGGGGAGACAGGCAACAAAACAAAACATATTAACAAAATAAAATAAATAGAATAGATATGTACAAGTAAAATAAATAAATAGAGTAGTAAATATGTACAACCATATATACATATATACAGGTGCTGTGGGGAAGGGAAGGAGGGAAGACGGGGGGATGGAGAGGGGGATGAGGGGGAGAAGAAAAGGGGGAGATAAAGTCACTGCACAATTAGGTGGCTAATAATTGCGGTATTCATTAACTGCTTACCATGTGCCACACACTTTTCTAAGTGCTGGGGTACACATAAGGCAATCAGGTTGGACACAGTCCCTATCCCACATGGGGCTCACAGTCTTAATCCCCATCTTACAGATGAGGTAACTGAGGCCCAGAGACGCTAAACGACTTGCCCAAGGTCACACGGCAGACGTGTGGCAGAGCCGGGATTAGAAGCCACGTCCTTTGACTCGCAGGCCTGTGCTGAACCATTTTCAGCTGTTACAACAGTGTTCGGCACATAGTAAGAGCTTAACGTATATTATTATGGTTATTATGATTACGATTAGCAACATCATCTTCAGCTCGGTTACACTGTACTCTCCCAAGCATTTGAACAGTGCTCTGCACACAGCAAGCGCTCGATAAATACGATCGATTGTTCGATTAACTGAAACTCGCTTACCAAGGTAAGAAAACCTGGGAAACTTGAAGAGCCACTGCTTCAGGATGTGTCATCGAACTGCTTAAGTAGTGATACGTAGCGCTTAGTACAGTGCTTTGCACACAGTATGCGCTCAATAAATACTCCGGAATGAATGATACAGGGATTGGGTCTACCAACTCAATTGTATTGTACTATCCCAGGCGCTGCACACAGTAAGTGCTCAATACAATCAATCAATCGATCGTATTTATTGAGCACTTACTGTGTGCAGAGCACTGTACTAAGTGCTTGGGAAGTACAAGTTGGCAACATATAGAGACAGTCCCTACCCAACAGTGGGCTCACGGTCTAGAAGGGGGAGACAGAGAACAAAACCAAACATATTAACAAAATAAAATAAATAGAAGAGATATGTACAAGTAAAATAAATAAATAGAGTAATAAATACGTACAAACATATATACATATATACAGGTGCATATATATAATATATGCACATACAATATATGCACATATATATGTGTATATATGTATATATACATACATATATACAGGTGCATATATGTATATATACATATATACAAGCCACTGATGGATTGATACACTCTGGTGAGCACTTTCTATTAGTTCTGTGAAGATACATTCTTAGGCGAAAGTGCTTTATACCAACTGGAGTTGCTTAAAGGAAATCATCTAAAGTGCATTAATGCTTCCTCAAGATCCCCCAAATGTACCCCCAAAATAGAAATATCTTTTTCATAGACATAAAATCATAATGATGTACATACCTCTAAATGATATACTGTAAATTACTCGTTTATATTTATGTCCGTCACCCCTTCTAGACTGTAAGCTCATTGTGGGTAGGGAATGGGTCTGCCAATTCCATTGTACTGTACTCTCCCAAGAGCTTAGTACAGTGCTCTGCACACAGTAAGCGCTCAATAAATACGGTTGATTGATTGCTCTGCACGTAGTAAGCACTCAATGAATACCATTGATTGATTGCTCTGCATGTAGTAAGCACTCAGTGAATACCATTGATTGATGCCAATTCTTTTTAATGGTATTTGTTAATAATAATGGCATTTATTAAGCGCTTACTATGTGCAAAGCACTGTTCTAAGCGTTGGGGAGGTTACAAGGTGATCAGGTTATCCCACACGAGGCTCACAGTCTTAATCCCCATTTTACAGATGCGGTAACTGAGGCCCAGAGAAGTGAAGTGACTTGCCCAAAGTCACCCAGCTGACAGTTGGCAGCGGTTTGAACCCATGACCCCTGACTCCAAAGCCCGGGCTCTTTCCACTGAGCCACGCTACTAGGTCGGGTGGGACAGTTCCTGTCCCATGGGGGGGGATCACAGTCTCAATCCCCATTTGACAGATGAGGGAACTGAGGCACAGAGAAGTGAAGTGGCTTGCCCAGGGTCGTACAGCCGACGGGTGGCAGAACCAGGATGAGACCTCATGACCAGACCCGTGCTCTATCCAATATGCCCTGCCGCTTCCCTAAAAATCCTTAGTTGGGCGTAATGTACTGTACCTATGAGAGGGGTAACTTCAATTCATTCAATCTTATTTAATTGAGCGCTTACTGTGTGCAGAACACTGTACTAGGCGCTTGGGAGAGTGCAATGTAACAATAAATGGACGCATTCCTTGCCCACAACGAGGTAAATGCAAGCAGCTATGCGTCTCTTAGTGCGTGGTGATTGAAGGGTGAGTCCAGGTTTGCCAACCCTCAGAAACCACACACATATTCTCTCTCTCATTCTCTCTCTCCTCCTAGAACATTTTAGGGCCATGACGGCGCTGTAACAAACCCCAACATTAAAATTATCTAAGACTTATGCCCCAAATCACTAAGAAATGAGCTTCATAAGGGGAGGCCACGGGCATCACTGAACACTTTTATTTAACGCTCTCACTGTACTGAATGGTCGTCTCAATTCTCAGTTTTCACTGAGGTGGTAACGAAAAGTGCCGCAACAAATCAAGTTCCAGCCATTTCTTGGGTAGATTAGGTACAGTTGCTTCGTACTCTGCTGAGCGCTTAATACAGTGCTCTGCACACAGATAGTGCTCAGTAACTCTCACCGATTGAGCGACTGATCGCACTGAGTGAAAAAAGACCCAAGAAAAACTCTATCGATTTGCAAAACTTCCCTCCAGGTGCTAACGGCCGGGTAGGTTTACACGTGAATCCAAAATATATCTGGATTCAGATTTTCATAACGCACGCACCACTTAAACCCATTCACAAACTATTGAACCCCTTCGGGGAAGTGAATGGATAGGTTAAACCTCTCTGGAGACGTAAGTGCAAGGCATCTTGAACGGATAAATTTCAAGCTCTTCAATTTAGTGCTGAGGCAGAGGTGGGTGGTATTTTACTAGCACTGTACATTTCAAAACAGCCCATCCCGCCAGATACGATGGATTAAATATAAGAGAAAACGCTCTATAAAGCGAATCCATGATCCAATTAACAGGGTTTGAACAGGAATGAATATTTAATGAAGGTCCGCGACGGGATGTCACGGAGGGCAAGCGATCAAACTGTTTCCCCAACTGTTCTTTGGTGTCTTGGTTAGAAGTAGGGAAGCGGCATTGCGAAGTGGGTTCTAACCCCAGCTCTGCCACTTGTGTGCTGTACGATCTTGGGCGAGTCACTCCACTTCTCTGTGCCTCAGTTACCTCGTCTGGAAAATGGAGATTAAGACTGTGAGCCCCATGTAGGACATTGACTGTGTCCAACCGGATTATCTTGTTTCAGCGGAAAAGTTGGGACCAGGCTTCCAAGCCTAACCAATCAATCAATCAATCAAACAATCAATCGTATTTATTGAGCATTTACTGTGTGCAGAGCACTGTACTAAGCGCTTGGGAAGTACAAGTTGGCAACATATAGAGACAGTCCCTACCCAACAGTGGGCTCACAGTCTAAAAGACTTATATTTCTCTCCGTCCTTGTAAAGAATTTAAAATAGACATTAAGTAAGGCATTAAAGCATGAAGAGAATTACGAAGAGAAGCAGCGTGGCTCAGTTGAAAGAGCATGGGCTCTGGAGTCAGAGGTCATGGGTTCGAATCCCGACTCCACCACATGTCTGCTGTGTGACCTTGGGCAAGTCACTTAACTTCTCTGAGCCTCAGTTCCCTCATCTGTAAAATGGGGATTAAGACTGTGAGCCTCAGGTGGGACAACTTGATCACCTTGTATCCCCCCAGCGCTTAGAACAGTGCTCTGCACATAGTAAGCGCTTAACAAATGCCATCATCATCATCAAGGAACTGGGTTCTAATCCCGGTCTCCACCACTTGTCTGCTGTGGACAAGTCACTTCACTTCTTTCGGTGACCTCATCTTTAAAATGGGGATTAAGATTGTGAGTCCCACGGGGGGACGGGGACTCTGTCCAACGTGATTATCTTGTATCATCATCAATCGTATTTATTGAGCGCTTACTGTCTGCAGAGCACTGTACTAAGCGCCTGGGAAGTACAAATTGGCAACATATAGAGACAGTCCCTACCCAACAGTGGGCTCACAGTCTACAAGGGGGAGACAGAGAACAAAACCAAACATACTAACAAAATAAAATAAATAGAATAGATATGTACAAGTAAAATAAATAAATAAATAGAGTAATAAACATGCACAACCATATATACATATATACAGGTGCTGTGGGGAAGGGAAGGAGGTAAAATGGGGGGGATGGAGAGGGAGACGAGGGGGAGAGGAAGGAAGGGGCTCAGTCTGGGAAGGCCTCCTGGAGGAGGTGACCTCTCAGCAGGGCCTTGAAGGGAGGAAGAGAGCTAGCTTGGTGGATGGGCAGAGGGAGGGCATTCCAGGCCCAGGGGAGGACGTGGGCCGGGGGTCGATGGCGGGACAGGCGAGAGCGAGGTATGGTGAGGAGATTAGCGGTGGAGGAGCGGAGGGTGCGGGCTGGGCTGGAGAAGGAGAGAAGGGAGGTGAGGTAGGAGGGGGCGAGGGGATGGACAGCCTTGAAGCCCAGGGTGAGGAGTTTCTGCCTGATGCACAGATTGATTGGTAGCCAGTGCTTAGAACAGTGCCCGGCGATTAGAAAGTGCTTAACAAATGCCATAAAAAAATAAGTAAGGTGGGAGGGATTCCCCTCTCGGAAGCTTTCAAAAAGGTTGGGTTTAAGTTTCACCACAAAGATGTGTAGTTCTGCTTTGTGAATGAAAATACCACTAGAGTGTGCTAGGGATCGCAAAATCTCAGCCAAGCAGCGCAACTACACATCCAAATGCCACACCAAGTAATTTGAATTTGTTGACTTCACTCCAAAATTCTGCTGTGTATTTCAAACAGACAATCCCACATTCTTATGCTTTGTTAACGTCTCCCCCTTGTAGACTGTGAGCCCACTGTTGGGTAGGGACCATCTCTATATGTTGCCAACTTGTACTTCCCAAGCACTTAGTCCAGTGCTCTGCACACAGTAAGCGCTCAATCAATACGATTGATTGATTGATTGTTAATGAAATCATTCTAAATATCTCCAAGTTCAGGCTACTCTGCGTTTAGGTAGAAATTTCTAATATTAATAGTGGTACCCTTCATTCATTCAATCGTATTTATTGAGCGCTTACTATGTGCAGAGCACTGGACTAAGCGCTTGGGAAGTACTGGTTGGCAACATATAGAGACAGTCCCTGCCCAACAACGGGCTCACAGTCTAAAAGGGGGATACAGACAACAAAACAAAATAGATTAACAAAATAAAATAAATAGAATTGTAAGTATGTACAAGTAAAATAAATAGAGAAATAAATCTGTACAAACAGGTGCTGTGGGGAGGGGAAGGAGGTGGGGCGGGGGGATGGGGAGAGGGAAAAGAAGGAGGGGGGTACCTGTCAAGCATTGTCATAAGGGCTGGAGTAGATACAAGATAATTAGGTCATTTATTCATTCAATCATATTTATTGAGCGCTTACTGTGTGCAGAGCACTATACTAAGCGCTTGGAAAGTACAATTCCGCAACGGATACAGTCCCTACCCAACAACGGGCTCACAGTCTAGAAATGGGGCTCGCAGTCTAAGTAGGAGGGAGAGCAGGAATTGAATCCCCATTGTGCGGATGAGGAAACTGAGGCAAAGCAAAGTGAAATGACTTGCCTACGGTCACACAGCGTGGCAAGTGGAGGAGCCAGGACTAGAACTCAGAGCCTCTAACTCCCAGACCCGCGCTCTTTCCACTGAACCACGTTGCTTCTCAAAGTTAAACAGGTTATCGCTCAATTGAAAAACGTTCATCGATTAACAAAAAGTATGAAGGGAAACTGAATACTTAGCAAAAAGACGTAGACAGCAAATCCATTTGAAAGCCAATCAATTTAATCGATTTAGCGAGTGCTTATAGTGCGCAGAGCACTGTGCTAAGCAGAATTGGTAGGCATGTTCCCTGCCCACAACGATCTTATAGCCTAGAGAACCAACTGAATCAACTGAGGTCATCTTAAATAAAGAAATAGTGTCCTCCAAGATGGTAGTTGCAAGAGTTATTTTTAAGCTTCGGGCTTATTTTATGGCACTTCTGGAATTTTAGGCAATGGAGAAGTCTGTGATAAAGACAATCCACGTCAGAGTCCACAGTTCCTGTTTTGAAAGTTATAAAGACTAGACTGTGAGCTCGATATGGGAAGAGTAAATGTCTATCAACTCCACTGTACTCTCCCAAACGCTTAGTACGATGCTCTGTACACAGTAAATGCTCCATGAATACAACTGATTCATTAATTCATTCAATCAATCGTATTTATTGAGCGCTTACTGTGTGCAGAGCACTGTACTAAGCGCTTGGGAAATACAAGTTGGCAACATATAGAGACTGTCCCTACCCAACAACAGGCTCACAGTCTAGAAGATGGATTGACTATTACACAAACCTACATAGTAGGAGTGCAGAGGACGGTACTGTTTGATATTAACCAAAGAGAAATTGGATATCAGATTTTGATACCTGGCTTCTGACCTCTAAAGTCTTCTAGGTTAATTTAATTTGAAAATATTGGCCAAGCTCCGATGAGGAGCAATATTTGCAGCTTAAATGTTAACCCTTACCTGAATCAATCAATCAATCGTATTTATTGAGCGCTTACTGTGTGCACAGCACTGTACTAAGCGCTTGGGAAGTACAAGTTGGCAACATATAGAGACAGTCCCTACTCAACAGTGGGTTCACAGTCTAAAAGGGGGAGACAGAGAACAAAACCAAAATGAGTGCAGAGATAGCCTGCAGACCCTGAAAAGATGTTCTCATCGCTAGCAAAACAAACTGACACGGGTGGTTGGAAACTTTAAATTGATGGCATATTTATAATGTTTTCTTCCCTCAGTTCAG